>NC_074666.1:70421399-70534989 GCF_029448725.1 Salvelinus fontinalis | reverse complement strand
TGCTTATCAGCCCATATCAGAGCAGAGTTTGAACCCTGGGGCGCGTTCAGCAGGACGCAACATTTTGGATCGTTCAGATTGAAATATGTAGTGTAGAACAAACATGCCTCTTCAACCTATAGACCAAGGATTCATGTCCTCTCTGGTCAGAACATTTCTATCTGCAACATTCAACAACGTTTGGAAAATTAATTTTGCCCTGGTCTTGAACCCAGTTTTAAATATGCATTTTTCACTAATAATACAGTATATTTTCATGTAAAATAAACAAATTATTTAATACATACACAAACTGATGTGATACTTTAGACCTTTAGTAGTAATAAGATGGAAGAGACACAAGATTCAATTGGTTTCCATATATTTGACAGGAATTCCCCAAATGGTTATTCTCACCAAAGTGGATTTAGCCTGTCCATTGGTGAGGAAAGACCTGAAAAAGATATATAGGAGCAAGTATATAAAGGAGAAGGTAAGTGAACAATATTTTTAAAGTTTTGCTAGAAATGCAAGTATTTGCAGATTTGGAGCTCCATAATCTTTCTTGATGAGGAAAACATTTACATGTTATGTCTGTCGGGAGACTGTGTCATATGACTGATAATGAGGAACAATTATTTTGGTGCGCTGGTTTTGTGTTACTTGCTATTTGAATTAATTATACGATTTCACAGTTTTCATGAGTTTCATATCTCGGACTGGTTTCGGGTTGCCAAGATAGGCACTCCTGGACCATAGGCCCTGGCCTACAGTATGAAATAAGTGGTTTGAGAGAGCACTTTAATTTATGCTTTTTCGTCTTCCTGGGAGATACATGTCCAAGTGTTATTCTACTCATCTGATTGAATTGCAACCATATTCTTTCTTGCAGATGGAGCAGTGTAGTAATGAACTGGGGGTACCAGTGAACTGCATTTTGCCTGTGAAGAACTACCATGAGGAAATTGACTTGGATGATGACATGGATGTGCTGCTATTGAGATCACTGAAGCAGATGGTGGACTTTGCAGAGAGCGTCAAGCTATCACAAGCTGACTGATGGATGTACAGTACTCGATCTACAGCGTGTCACTCTGTAATACATCCATCTAAAGAAGCCCTGTTCACACCTGGTATTTACACCTGACTTTTGTGATCCAATCACCATGATCAGATTACTCTCCAACTATGGTCCAGTGCGTCCACAAAAGGGTTGGCATCATTTCTGAATTGAACTGAAAATACATTTTGAATTTCATTCAAATCTTGTGTTTGAATTATAATTGTCTGTACTGTAAAATCAAGTGCTTCCCAATCTGCTTATCTATGTCCCTCTACTCTGGGAATGGTCTGTCGAAGTCTGTTAGTGTTGGTAGGACATTCATTAAACAATAGTTTCAGTCCTCCTTTACCTATCATAAGATTCAAAGTGAACTTGTTACTGTATGAAATGGCTAAGCAGCTATGTCTATGCTCATATTTTATAAAGTGAGTGTCATAATTGTTGAAGTTGCTGTTATTTGCAGTCCTGGATCATTTACTGTACATTTACAGACTGTAGATTGAGATCTGTTTATTGGTCAATTGCACACAAGGTCCAACCGAAATGTTGCTTCAGCTTTTAACCCCCCCCCCCCCCCCCCCCAGGTTTTGTAGAGGTGCAGGGGGCTGCCACACTGGGTGCCCTGAAACCTGTTTTTGTGCGGGGGTTAAGTGACTTGCTCAAGTGCACAACAGCAGGCAATGGCATCTGGGATTTTATACCAGCAACCCTGGTTGCCAGCTCACTTCCCCACAGAATTTTCCCATCGGACCCGGGATTCGAACTGGCAACCCTCTGGTTGCTGACTCGCCACTAACCTGACATCGTTGAAAATTAGTATTCCAGTGGTATGAGTCCTATATATGTATTTCATAATTAAGTGTCAACTAACTCTATCGGAAATATGGTACTGTGCAATGTCATCACACCTCTGAGGACACAGAAACAGACCAGTTTGAAATAGTGTCTCTAGAAATTGTGTTTTCAAATATACTAAGACAATATGCTCATGTGGAACACCAACATGGGATTGATTGTTTGGTATTGTTTGTTCAAGTCTACTTTCAAAAAGGACATAACCTGTTCTTACTAATCAGTTTTCCCTACCAGCTTCAGGTATGACATAAGTGAAAGTAAAAGTTAGAGGCCCCTCTTACATCAGTGAAGTCTAGCCACCGTATCACGGTCACTGTTGTTAGGCAAGCATTTACTGGTTAATCCAGTGCCATTGTAGTCATATATTTCAGAGAATACACTGTATCAGTTATTCTCCGATAGCATCATTTATGGTTTTATTAATCTGTTTATTCCACGTTTCAGTCTATTGACCTTAAATCAGGATGTATCTTTAAAAATATTTATAATGTTACTTGCTTGATCACATGTTCATGGGATCAGGAAGAACAGGTTAGACGTTTCTGTCTGAGGTTAGTGATGTCAATCTGAGGTTAGAGATGTCTATCTAAGGAGTGTGAGTTCTGAAGAAGTCATGTGATTTACTATAAGAGCACAGTGCAATTAGGGGTAGTCAGTAACCAGTTTTCCATCCACAATTTTATGTAAAGTACATGTTGGATAAAAAATGTCACGACAGGCCAGATGGAAACAGGAAACTGTTTCACAGCATTGCAACCACCTTTGAAAAAATGTATGGATAATTTGACTTATTTTACTTTAAATATTATATTATTTATACCAGCATTTCTTTTGAAAGTTTACACAAATAGTGATATGTTGAAGCTACTGTGTAGGCTATATTTAAAGAAATGCAATAAATAAAGTACAAATAGATGTTATTGGAATTACTCAATAGAGTCTGGAAAACTTGAATTTGTCTCGTGTGCTGGGCAACAGGTTAAATACAGAGTGCTCAGTCCTGGCTTTTCACTCTGCCCAATCCATAGCCTTCAAAGCAATACACTGTAAATGGTATACATATTTGGTTTTAGAGAGAAAACTTTACCACCTGTCATAATCTGGGGTGGGAAATACTCAATCGGGTCTCTACTAAACAAATATGGTTAGTTTTTGAGGGGAACTGTGTCGTACGGCCTGCTACTGGCTTTTCACTCTGCCCCCTCCATAGGCCCCAATGCAATACACTGTAACACACTGTATTGCATTATGGCCTATGGAGGGCTACGGAGGGGGTGAAGAACGAACTGCTGCTGGATATGTACGACACATCCCCCAATGGTTAGTAGAGACCCTACTGAGCATTTCCCACCCCACTTTAGCTAAGACAGGTGGAATAGTTATCTCTCTACAACCCTAAATGTATCCCATGGACAGTGGAGAACAAAGTGCTGCTGGTTCCGTTTAAGTCAGGAAACTCCGGTACAACACAACTGTGAGATAGGAGAGGGTAAGATGGCGGACTGAACACAGCGGTTCAGATTGCCTCAAGATAAAAACGTAATATTCAATATCTGTAAGTTCTAATAAATATTACCACTTCACATACTGGTGGGTAATAACCTTCAATCTAGATAACAACACAAAACAAATCATAGACTATAAAAATGTACCGACAAATATTACGTAAACAAGGAACATCCAAACATGACGGAGAGTAAACAAGGAGAACCAATCTACAAAAGAAAACGCGACTCCTCAACAGACACAGGCGATTTATGCTTGTTAAGATTGATAAATAACAAACTGGGCATACTTGAATTAGTCAGTAAAGACATAAAGGAGTTGAAGGTGAGCCTCAAGATGAGTGACGAAAAAGATGTGAAAACGGAGAAAGAAACAAACAAGCTAAAAGGGACTAAAATTGACATTAATGAACTTAAAAAGGAGAACATCTTTCTGAGAGAAGCCTTACTTGACATACAGACCAAATATATGAGAGAAAATCTGTTCCTGAAGTTCCTGAAAGTGGGGTGAAGGAATTCTTTTTTAAAGCGCTTCAGATTCCAAGCAAAGCTGTGACAAAATCCAACTGAACATGTACACGGTTTCGGACAGAGACATGAGCGCCCAATCTTTGATAAAATAGTGGTTCAAAGCCTGGGTAAAAGACGAGCTGGCACGAAAATAGGCATGAATGATCAGTTCCCAAAGGAAATTGCAGAACGGCGCAAAGTTCTGTACCCAATCTTCAAGGAGAATAGATTAAAAGGGAAACGTGTAGCTCTTGTAGTCGATAAACTGTATATTGACAACCAAATATTCCCGAGACACAAAGACTACTCCGTGGCTATTCTAAATATTACAAAGTTCCCGTAGAGGAGTCGAATAATGTAACACCCAATACAAGCCATGGTAGGGATTGTAATGAAAAAAGTATATAGAAAATACAACAATTGTTAAAGAAATAATGTCACAGATCCCTCTGGAACTTTCATTACGCACACCTGGCCCCTATTCCCATTGATTAGTAATTGTATAAGTGTGCCCTTTGTTCATCATTGTCCTGTCGATTATTGTTACAATGTCCGTTGGTTCGTGTGAGTACTGTGCTATGTTGTTTTGGCTTTCGTGCCACGTATATTGTGCAGATGATTACGAGTCTCGTCCTGTGTGATAATCATTGTGCGATTGTGTATTTATTCGAGGTACTCCTCACACTTTTTTGGTGGTTCCTACCCTGTGTTTTGTATATGTGTTTGTTTGGTCTTCGTCCCTGTGCACGGCACTCTGTAATTTGGGAAATAAAAACCCCTATTATGCATTCCTGCGCCTGTCTCCCAACCCATTTATACCAACGTGACAAATAAACTACAATTACGCTATATCATTCTAGATAGGGAATGTTGGAAAATAAGCAGTATTAGACTTTCCATTTATAGTATCTCATAAATTGATTGAACAGCATTAGAAGAAAGGATAATTAGCTTAATAATACATCTTCAAATAAGGAACTGGAACACAAAAGTAATCAATCAACATGGGAGAGATAAAACACAGCAGAGAACATAGAAGCACAGTATGTGTGTATGTGTGAATGTATCGTGATAGAAGTTGGGGTGTGTTTGTTTGTGTTGGAAAAGTGTGAAAAGCTGATTGAGAGAATGCCAAGAGTGTGCAAAGCTGTCATCAAGGTAAAGGTTGGCTACTTTGAAGAATCTCAAATATAAAAAATATTTTGATTTGTTTAACACTTTTTTGGTTACTACGTGATTCCATTAGTGTTATTTCATAGTTTATGTCTTCACTGTTATTCTACAATGTAGAAAATACTAAAAATAAAGAAAAACCCTTGAATGAGTAGGTGTGGCCAAACTTTTTACCAAACCGTAAAGGAAATCACACTACAAACTATTGTTGTGGAAATTCTGACACAGGACACTCAAAGTCAATATTAAATGAATCACTCTTTATTGTCAGCCAGTTGGAGAGGTCACAGTCAAACTTAGATAGTACCGGTCTGAAGTGAGCTCCAAAAGGGCGCCCCCCCCCCATCTCTTGACCAAACACAGGCAGGAACCAATGATCGTTTATGACACCAAAGATAAGATGCAGAAAGAAAATGTCCTTTACATTCCATCCTCCATCTCACATGTGTGATAATAATAATAACATTTTAAAGTAAGCATTAGATTTGAGCTTCTATCAAAAGGAAGTTATATTAACAACATTATAAAAAATCATAATAAAGCTAAATTCTACAATCAAACGGTTATAACCAACTGTCACGTTCCTGACCTATTTATGTTAGTTGTTTTGTGTGCTAGTTGGTCAGGACGTGAGGTTGGGTGGGCATTCTATGTTATCTGTTTCTATGTTGGTTTTGGTTTGCCTGGTATGGCTCTTGATTAGAGGCAGGTGGTTTGCGTTTACCTCTAATTAAGAGTCATATTTAGGTAGGGCATTCTCACTGTTTGTTTGTGTATCTGTATAGTTCGACGTAAGTAGTTTGTGTGTGCACTTACGTTTGAAGTTTTCACGATCGTTTGTTGTTTTCGTTAGTGTTGTATAAGTGTGTAGTGTTCATCTTCGTCGTTGCTATTAAAAAAGAAGATGTATTCAAATCATGTTGCGCCTTGGTCCGTCAATCCACCACACGATCCTTACAGAATCACCCACCACGCTAAGACCAAGCGGCAAGGGAAAACTAAACGGAGTAAGGGACAGGAGAGAAAGGAGCAATGGACATGGGATGATGTATTGGACGGAAAGGGTTGCTACACTTGGGAGGAGATCCTGGCTGGTAGGGATCGCCTCCCATGGGAACAGGTGGAGGCACTGAGGAGAGCAGAGGCTACCGGGGAGAGGAACCGGAGCTATGAGGGAACGAGTCTGGCACGGAAGCCAAAAAAGCCCGTAAGTAATTCCCAAAAATTTCTTGGGGGGGGGGCTAGGAGGTAGTGGGCCAAGGGCAGGTAGGAGACCTGCGCCCACTTCCCAGGCTTACCGTGGAGAGCGGGAGTACGGGCAGGCGCCGTGTTACGCAGTAGAGCGCACGGTGTCTCCTGTACGAGTGCATAGCCCAGTGCGGGTTATTCCACCTCCCCGCACTGGGAGGGCTAGATTGGGTATTGAGCCAGGTGTCATGAGGCCGGCTCAACGCGTCTGGTCTCCAGTGCGTCTCCTCGGGCCGGCATACATGGCACCTGCTTTACGCATGGTTTCCCCGGTTCGCCTACATAGGCCGGTGCGGGTTATTCCACCTCCCCGCACTGGTCGGGCAACCGGGAGCATTCAACCAGGTAAGGTTGGGCAGGCTCAATGCTCAAGAGTGCCAGTACGTCTCCACGGTCCGGTATTTCCGGCACCACCTCCCCGCCCCAGCCTAGTACCTACAGTGTCTACACTACGCACTAGGCTACCAGTGCGTATCCTGAGCCCTGTTCCTCCTCCACGCACTCTCCCTGTAGTGCGTGTATCTAGCCCGGTGCCTCCAGTTCCGGCCCCACGCACTAAGCTACCAGTGCGTCTCCAGAGCCCTGAACACACTGTATCTTCTCCCCCTACTAATCCTGATGTGCTTGTCCTCAGCCCGGTGTCACCAGTGCCGGTACCTCGCATCAGGGATAGAGTAGGCTTTGAGAGTACAGTGTGCCCTGTTCCTGCTCCCCGCACTAGTAGGAAGGTGCTTATCATTAGCACGGTGCCTCCAGTTCCGGCACCACGCACCAGGTCTACAGTGCACCGTATCCGGCCAGAGCCAGCCGTCTCCCCAGCGCCATCTGAGCCATCCGTCTCCTCAGCGCCATCTGAGCCATCCGTCTCCCCAGCGCCATCTGAGCCATCCGTCTCCCCAGCGCCGTCTGAGCCATCCGTCTGCCAGGAGCCTGCAAAGCCGCCCGTCTGCCATGAGCCTGCAAAGCCGCCCGTCTGCCATGAGCCTACAGAGCCGTCAGCCAGACAGGAGCCGCTAGAGCCATCAGCCAGACAGGAGCCGCTAGAGCCGTCAGCCAGACAGGATCTGCCAGAGCCGCCAACCAGACAGGATCTGCCAGAGCCGCCAACCAGACAGGATCTGCCAGAGCCGCCAACCAGACAGGATCTGCCAGAGCCGCCAACCAGACAGGATCTGCCAGAGCCGCCAGCGAGCCATGAGCAGCCAGAGCCGTCAGAGAGCCATGAGCAGCCAGAGCCGTCAGAGAGCCATGAGCAGCCAGAGCCGTCAGAGAGCCATGAGCAGCCAGAGCCGTCAGAGAGCCATGAGCAGCCAGAGCCGTCAGAGCGCCATGAGCAGCCAGAGCCGTCAGAGCGCCATGAGCAGCCAGAGCCGTCAGAGCGCCATGAGCGTCGAGAGCCGTCAGAGCGCCATGAGCGTCGAGAGCCGTCAGCCTGCCATGAGCGTCGAGAGCCGTCAGCCTGCCATGAGCGTCGAGAGCCGTCAGCCTGCCATGAGCGTCGAGAGCCGTCAGCCTGCCATGAGCGTCGAGAGCCGTCAGCCTGCCATGAGCGTCGAGAGCCGTCAGCCAGCCATGAGCATCGAGATTCGTCAGTCAGCCATGAGCTGCCCTTCAGCCTGAAAAGGCTGGATACCCAGAACTGCCCATCAGTCCAGAGCTGTCTCTCTGTCCGGAGCTGCCTTTCAGTCCGGAGTTGCCCCTCTATCCTGATCTCCCTCTCTATCTTCATCTATCTCTATATTCTTATCTATCCCTCTGTCTTGATTTATCTCTCTGTCCCGGTGTTGTCCCTATTAGGTATATTATTAAGAGGATTTTGTGGGGGAAAAAAGAGGGTGGACATTCTTGGAGGGAGGAAGCTAGGATGGATTATGGTGGGGTGGGAACCGCGCCCGGAGCCTGAGCCACCACCGTGGTTAGATGCCCACCCAGACCCTCCCCTAGACTTTGTGCTGGTGCGTCCGGAGTTCGCACCTTGTGGGGGGGGTACTGTCACGTTCCTGACCTATTTATGTTAGTTGTTTTGTGTGTTAGTTGGTCAGGACGTGAGGTTGGGTGGGCATTCTATGTTATCTGTTTCTATGTTGGTTTTGGTTTGCCTGGTATGGCTCTTGATTAGAGGCAGGTGGTTTGCGTTTACCTCTAATTAAGAGTCATATTTAGGTAGGGCATTCTCACTGTTTGTTTGTGGGTGATTGTCTCCTGTGTCCGTATGTATGTTCGTACCACATGGGACTGTAGCGTTTGTTTGTTTCGTTTCGTTGTCGTCTGTTTCCTGTACGTAAGTTTATGTTTTAGTTATGTAAGTTTATGTTCAGGTTTCGTTCAACGTCGTTTTCTTGTTTTGTAGTTTGGAAGGTTTTTTGTTTCGTTTCGTGTTGGTCATCGTATTAATAATAAAGATGGCTTATTTCCCACAAGCTGCGTTTTGGTCTTCAGATCCCTCTCTCCTCACCTCATCTGAGGATGAGGAGAGCGTCACCCGTTACACCAACGGGAGTGAGTATCAAAAATACACATACATACACAAGGGATCTGTAGATTCATAGGTGAATAAATATCTCAATGTTAACCATTGCTTCCATATTTCTTACCACAATCAGGTTGGATTGACTTATGTTTTTCTAACTGTCCATGGGACATCAACTTAGTCAAAATATAAAACCCTGTTGTTTAACAATTGTTAAGACCTTCAAAATGTTGGTGCTGGCTCATCAGCTCAGTGTTACACATAATGGAAAACAGATTAAGGGTTTAGATGACCTTACCCTCAACTTTTTAAAAGAAAACAACCTTTAATCATTACTCATTGTCCGTATCTACAGGGGGAAATGGCAGCTCATCAAGAGTTGGTAGTTCATTAGTTTCCCCATCCTCTGGAGGAGTAGAAAACATGATAGCTGCTGAAATCTTACCAGCCAAAGGCACAGATCACCTTACAGCATGTTGTCACGTTCTGACCATAGTTCTTTTGTATTTTCTTTGTTTTAGTGTGGTCAGGGCGTGAGTTGGGTGGGTTATCTATGTTTTGTGTTTCTATGTTGGGTTTGTCGTTTGGCCTGATATGGTTCTCAATCAGAGGCAGGTGTTTGTCATTGTCTCTGATTGGGAACCATATTTAGGTAGCCTGTTTTGTCTTTTGGTTTGTGGGTGTTTGTCTTCCGTGTCAGTGTTTGTCGCCACACGGTACTGTTTCGTTTGTTCACTTCGTTTATTGTTTTGTTCCAGTGTTCAGTTTCGTTTATTAAAAAGACATGAACACTTACCAAGCTGCGCTTTCGTCCATAACGATCCTTTTTTGGTGGGTGTTTCTGTAACGATCGTTACAGAAACACCCACCAAAAAAGGACCAAGCAGCGTGGTAACAGGCAGCAGTAGCAGCAGCAGCGATCGGAGGATTCCTGGACTTGGGAGGAAATACTGGACGGCAAGGGACCCTGGGCACAGGCTGGTGAGTATCGCCGCCCCAAAGCTGAGCTGGAGACAGCGAAAGCGTAGAGGCGGTGGTATGAGGAGGCTGCACGAAAGCGCGGCTGGAAGCCAGAGAGGCAGCCCCAAAAATTAATTGGGAAGGGGGCACACAGGGAATGGTGTTAAGTCAGGTATGAGACCTGAGCCAACTCCCCGTGCTTACCGTGGAGAGCGTCGTACCAGGCAGGCATTGTGTTATGCGGTGGAGTGCAAGGTGTCCCCGGTGCGTGTGCATAGCCCGGTGCGGTACATTCCAGCACCTCGTATCGGCCGGGCTAGAGTGGGCATCGAGCCAGGTGCCATGAAGCCGGCTCAGCGCATCTGGTCTTCAGTGCGTCTCCTCGGGGCGGTGTACATGGCACCAGCCCTACGCATGGTGTCCCCGGTTCGCCAGAAAAGCCCAGTGCGGGCTATTCCACCTCGCCGCACTGGCCTGGCTACGGGAGCGTTCAGCCAGGTAGGGTTGGGCAGGCTCGGTGCTCGAGACCTGTAGTGCGTCTCCACGGTCCGGTCTATCCGGTGCCTTCTCCACGCACCAGTCCGCCTGTGGCAGCCCCTCGCACCAGCCCAGTACCACCAGTGCCAACACCACGCACCAGGCTTCCTGTGCGTCTCCAGAGCCCTGTAAGCCCTGTTCCTCCTCCCCGTACTCGCCCAGTGGTGCGTGTTCCCAGCCCGGTTTCACCAGTTCCGGCACCACGCACCAGGCCTACAGTGCGCCTCAGCAGGCCAGAGTCTTCCGTCTGTCCAGCGCCGCCTGAGCTGCCCGTCTGTCCAGCTCCGCCTGATCTACCCGTCTGCCCAGCGCCGCCTGAGCTGCCCGTCTGCCCAGCGCCGTCTGAGCTGCCCGTCTGTCCAGCGCCATCTGAGCCGCCCATCTGTCCTGAGCCGCTAGAGCCATCCAAACAACCAGCTTTCGAATTACCTTTTTACAGAGCCATATATATATATATATGACTCAGCATTAAATCACTGCATTATCTATTTTTTATTTCATTTTCACTAGCACCAAAAATGGCTGTATCAGGATATACATAGCTCATATATACACCTATATTTCTATTATCTCTATGATCTGTTCTCTGTACATTTACAGCATCAGGTCCACCAGCCTATTCCAAAACAATTGAAAGCCGTTTTATTACCATTGGTCTATTAACATCATATAATTAAGTTATACAAGAATTATATAATGTCATACTCTATCAATTTAAATTGCTCAGAAATGTACCTTGCCAAGTTCTGCCACGTACCTTGTCAACCGGATTCTCAAATGAGCAAAGTTATACCTGTGGTCTCTATCTTTGTTCAAATGCCTATGCTTTACATAATTCTAGATTTCACTTTCATTTTACTGTGTCCAGGGGCGGACTGGAACAAGAATTCGGCCCTGACATTTTATCCACACCAGCCCACATCACTGCGAGTGCCGCTCCTTATCTCAAACCCATATCAGATATCTTGGTTGTAAAATGGTTGCTATTGAAGGTAGGCTGTGCGGGTAGGTTAGTCTACATGATAAGATTAGTATAGATAAGAGCAAGAATATTTGTATTTGTCAATTGGCAGTTGAGCATCGATCATCATGTCACCAGAATAAGACCCTCAATATTTATTGTAATGCAGCATCAACTTCAATGTGCACTTTCACCACCCTGTGAAGTTCATCCTTACTTATTTAATGTGTAGCCTAATAAACTGCATGCTTTCCCGAGTCTTAGTGGGAGGACCACACACCATATCATCTTGTGACGTGACTCCATTCGATATGATGGTTATTATATCAATATTTGCGCATAAAGGCATTTCCACCGCCATTTCTCGCATAATTCATGATTCATTTTACTGTCACAAAAAGATTCCACCATGTCGAATGAACACGTGATATATCTGCATTTATAAAATTGTACCGAAACTTCCTGTTTCCATCACAGCTGTCGTGATTTTTTCATACTCTATCAATTTAAATTGCTCAGAAATGTACCTTGCCAAGTTCTGCCACGTACCTTGTCAACCGGATTCTCAAATGTCTCCATATCTGTTCAAATGCCTATGCTTTACATAATTCTAGATTTCACTTTCATTTTACCCTGTCCAGTGGTGAACTGGGACAAGAATTCAGCCCTGACATTTTATCCACACCAGCCCACATCATTGTGAGCGCCTCCCCATATCTCAAACCCATATCAGATATCTTGGTTGTAAAATAATTGCTATTGAACAAAGGGACAAAGCTTCCAATGCTGTGTTTTTTTCCGCAATTGCATTTTGAAATGTTACATGATCAGAGGAATCAGTCGTATTTGATTAGCATTTTATAATATATGGATTTCAACAAACAGAGGCACACAGCTACAGAGGACAAACATAGTTATATAGTAAGGCAGGGGTGTCAAATGTATTTCTCCCCGGAGTCACATCTGGGCTTCAATGAGTTCCGGAGGACGTCAATTTCGACTAGCCCACCCAACAACAAATGAATTGTCCAGCCCATCATTTGCCAGAATTGTCAGATAGCCAATCCCCCCCTAACTGTGTCACATGATTCCCCAGAAACAGGCCCAGTTCATATCAAAAGTTGTATAATTGGATCTGTGACACTTTGACCTTTAACATTACAATCTTAAAGTAAAATCAACATCTCTGTAGGTGTATCAAGATGTCTGGTGCTTGTAGTGCATGTGGTTGTCCTGGGACTGCAGGGTTGCAAGTTCCAGTCTACTATAAATACAGGATGTTTTTCCTTCCCACTTAAGAGAAATGCTTCTGAAACGTTATTATGGGAAGGACAGTGTTAAAGATGATGAACCTAGTAAATACAATTGAAACAATTATTATACTTCTATCCATAAGAGCAAAGATAATAAGGCATATTCACTTTAATGCAATTGTGGTGGTTTGTCTCTCACTCAGTTTTTTTCTATGTGAATGCAGGGGCAACAATATGTGAAGTGAAGCATTTAATGAAATGTTGGGTGATTTAGTTTGGATTTGAAGGCCAACAGTTGGTGCCCCGTGTTAAGAGAATTGGGAAATGCTGCCCCAACAGAGAAATCTGATATTTTTATTCATAATTTTGAACGTCAGAACAGTCATGCTGTTTTTATTTATTGAAAGCAAGCTTTGCTTTTATAAGACCATCAGGCTTGATTGAGCTGCTTTGTCTTGTAGTAACGTGGTACATGCCTGTATTTCCGTAAACCTTTAGTTTAGCAATACATGTCTTTGAAAAGAAATTGAATCATAATAACATCCTTTTTTTGATCAGTAGGTAACCAACATAACAACAGGTGGTGATGTGTTGGACACAGTAACTCAGATTGATAAATTCCTGTCTACATTCCTGATTTATGTAACTGTTAGTTTACCTGTGGCTACTAAGCTGTATGGAATTGTTTTAAGGTCGTACCAAAGATCACTTTGCTATTTGATTTCGAATTTTAAGATCCCTTTATGTATCCAAATTATTTGATGAAAATATTGATTTGGCCTTACTGCTATTAGCCCATACAAACACATGGAATTACAGATTCACTACATGGAACAACAGATAGTCCCCCCCAAAAAAATTGTCCTGAAGTGTCTGTCCTGTATCTGAGAGATACACTAATATAAAGTATGTGGACACCCCATCAAATTACTGGATTCAGCTTTTTCAGCCACACCCATTGCTGACAGGTGTATAAAATCGAGCACACAGTCATGCAAACTCCAAAGACAAACATTGGACGTAGAATGGCCCCTAATAAAGAGCTCAGTGACTTTCAACGTGGCATCGTCATGGGATGCCACCTTTCCAACAAGTCAGTTTATCAAATTTCCACCTTGCTAGAGCTGCCCCGGTCAACTGTAAGTGCTGTTATTTTGAAGTGGAAACGTTTAGGAACAACAACGGCTCAGCCGCGAAGTGGTAGGCCACACAAACTCACAGAACGGGACCTCCGAGTGCTGAAGCACATAACGCGTAAAAATCATCTGTCCTCAGTTGCAACACTCACAACCGAGTTCCAAACTGCCTCTGGATGCAATGTCAGCACAATAACTATTATTGTCCCCAGCAATGATCTGTGTAATGATCATGGTGCATCTGTGTAATGATCATGCTGTATAATCAGCTTATATACGTATATATATTATATTAACTCAGCAAAAAAAGAAACGTCCCTTTTTCCAGGACCCTGTCTTTCAAAGATAATTCGTAAAAATCCAAATAACTTCACAGATCTTCATTGTAAAGGGTTTAAACACTGTTTCCCATGCTTGTTCAATGAACCATAAACAATTAATGAACATGCACCTGTGGAACGGTCGTTAAGACACAAACAGCCTACAGACGGTAGGCAATTAAGGTCACAGTTATGAAAACTTAGGACACTAAAGAGGCCTTTCTACTGACTAAAAAACACCAAAAGAAAGATGCCCAGGGTCCCTGCTCATCTGCGTGAATGTGCCTTAGGCATGCTGCAAGGATGCATGAGGACTGCAGATGTGGCCAGGGCAATAAATTGCAATGTCCGTACTGTGAGACGCCTAAGACAGCGTTACAGGGAAAAGACGGACAGCTGCTCATCCTCGCAGTGGCAGACCACATGTAACAACACCTGCACAGGATTGGTACATCCGAACATCACACCTGCGGGACAGGTACAGGATGGCAACAACAACTGCCCGAGTTACACACGCACAATCCCTCCATCAGTGCTCAGACTGTCTGCAATAGGCTGAGAGAGGCTGAACGGAGGGCTTGTAGGCCTGTTGTAAGGCAGGTCCTCACCAGACATCACCGGCAACGTCGCCTATGGGCACAAACCCACCGCCGCTGGACCAGACAGGACTGGAAAAACGTGCTCTTCACTGACGAGTCCCGGTTTTGTCTCACCAGGGGTGATGGTCAGAGTTGCATTTATTGTCGAAGGAATGAGCGTTACACCGAGGCCTGTACTCTGGAATGGGATCGATTTGGAGGTGGAGGGTCCGTCATGGTCTGGGGTTGTGTGCCACAGCATCATCTGACTGAGCTTGTTGTCATTGCAGGCAATCTCAACGCTGTGCGTTACAGGGAAGACATCCTCCTTCCTCATGTGGTACCCTTCCTGCAGGCTCATCCTGACATGCCAATGGCACCAGCCATACTGCTCATTCTGTGCGTGATTTCCTGCAAGACAGGAATGTCAGTGTTTTGCCATGGCCAGCGAAATGCTTGGATCTCAATCCCATTGAGCACGTCTGGGACCTGTTGGATCGGAGGGTGAGGGCTAGGGCCATTCCCCCCAGAAAGGTCCGGGAACTTGCAGGTGCCTTGGTGGAAGAGTGGGGTAACATCTCACAGCAAGAACTGGCAAATCTGGTGCAGTCCATGAGGAGGAGATGCACTGCAGTACTTAATGCAGCTGGTGGCCACACCAGATACTGACAGTTAGTTTTTATTTTGCCCCACCCTTTTGTTCAGAGACACATTATTCCATTTATGTTAGTCACATGTCTGTGGAATTCAGTTGTTGAATCTTGTTATGTTCATACAAATATTTACACATGTTAAGTTTGCTGAAAATAACAGTTGACAGTGAGAGGACGTTTATTTTTTTGCCGAGTTTATATATACTATGAGAACTAAATGTTGTGCAAAATTCTTCTCTATATAAGGAATAATGGGCAGTTGAAATGAGGTCGCTAAATCATATGATTGAAGAGCTATTAAAATGTGAATATCATGATCATGCACTTTGCTGATGGTCCCTAACTAGTTGCATTGAAGGTGCTCCAGGCAGCCTACACTGTTGCCTTGTGACTAAGTTTGAAACTCGCGTCGGAATCGGGAAAATAAGATCTGTGCAATGTTGTACACTTTTTTTCCTTCATAAAGAACCTGAGGTGTGTAGCTCAAATCGTTTGCAAGCTATTGAAGATCCGAATGTAAGGCGAACATCAAATCTCAAACCAACTTTATCATGGTGTAGAAACGTGTGGTACCACTGGACTTGTGGATCGTCAAGAGAAATGTTGATAACTCCTGATACAAACACTGCTGAGAAACACCTGTAAAATACAAAGCCATTAGACAAGTACTAAGAAAAATTATATACATGTTTACAAATCTGAAATTGGATATGTGCTGAAAATCCTTTAGCTACAAATGTTCTTAGTAATTCAGTACACAGCTGTCCAACTCCAATAAAAGAGAATACATTCCCACATGTATAAATGGCAGTATAAATATGAAAACAGAGTGGTTACAGATTTGGTCAGAAGTTTACATAGCCAAATACATTTAAACTCAGTTTTCACAATTCCTGACATTTAATCCAAGTAAAAATTCCCTGTCTTAGGTCAGTTAGGATCACCACTTTATTTTAAGAATGTGAAATGTCAGAATAATAGTAGAGAGAATAATTTATTAACAGGTTTTATTTATTTCATCACATTCCCAGTGGGTCAGAAGTTTACATACACTCAATTAGTATTTGGTAGCATTGCCATTAAATTGTTTAACTTGGGTCAAACATTTCGGGTAGCCTTCCACAAGCTTCCCACAATAAGTTGGGTGAATTTTGGACCATTCCTCCTGACAGAGCTGGTTTAACTGAGCCTCCTTGCTCGCACACACTTTTTCAGTTCTGCACACATTTTCTATAGGATTGAGGTCAGGGCTTTGTGATGGCCACTCCAATACCTTGACTTTGTTGTCCTTAAGCCATTTTGCCACAACATTGGAAGTATGCTTAGGGTCATTGTTCATTTGGAAGACCCATTTGCGACCAAGCTTTAACTTCCTGACTGATGTCTTGAAATGTTGCTTCAATATATCCACATAATTTTCCTTCCTCATGAGCCATCTATTTTGTGAAGTGTACCAGTCCCTCCTGCAGCAAAGCACCCCCACAACATGATGCTGCCACCCCCGTGCTTCACGGTTGGGATGGTGTTCTTCGGCTTGCAAGCATCCCCCTTTTTCCACCAAACATAACGATGGTCATTATGACCAAACAGTTCTATTTTTGTTTCATCAGACCAGAGGACATTTCTCCAAAAAGTATGATCTTTGTCCCCATGTGCAGTTGCAAACCGTAGTCTGGCTTTTTTATGGCGGTTTTGGAGCAGTGGTTTCTTTCTTGCTGAGCGGCGTTTCAGGTTATGTCGATATAGGATTCGTTTTACTGTGGATATATAAACTTTTGTACCTGGGGACAAATATCATACTTTTTGGAGAAATGTAAACAGTCAATAACACAAAAGAAAAGAAAAATAGAAAGATCTATGTACAGTGTGTGCAAATGTAGAAGAGCAGGGAGATAGGCAATAAATAGGGGTGAAGAGGTCCTAGAGGTGAAAATAATTACAATTTAGCATTAATACTGGAGTGATAGATGTGCAGATGATGATGTGCCAGTAGAGATACTGGGGTGCAAATGAGCAAGAGGGTAAGTAATAAAATGAGGATGTGCTAGTCGGGTGTGCTATTTACAGATTGGCTGTGTACAGGTGCAGTGGTTGGTAAACTGCTCTGGCAGCTGATGCTTAACGTTAGAGAGGGAGATATAAGACTCCAGCTTCAGAGATTTTTGCAGTTCGTTCCAGTCATTGGCAGCAGAGAACTGAAAGGAAAGGCGGCCAAAGGAAGTGTTGCCTTTGGGGATGACCAGTGCAATATACATGCTGGAGCGCGTGTTATGGGTGGGTGTTGCTATGGTGACCAGTGAGCTGAGATAAGGCGGGGCTTTACCTAGCAAAGACTTATAGATGACCTGGAGCCAGTGGGTTTGGCGACGGATATGTAGTGAGGGCCAGCCAACGAGAGCATACAGGTCGCAGTGGTGGGTAGTATATGGGGCTTTGGTGATAAAACGGATGGCACTGTGATAGACTACATCCAATTTGTTGAGTAGAGTGTTGGAGGCAATTTTTTAAATGACATCACTGAACCAGGGACCTTCTGCACACATCGACAACAGCCACCCTCGAAGCATCGTTACCCATCGCTCCACAAAAGCCACGGCCCTTGCAGAGCAAGGGGAACAACTACTTCAAGGTCTCAGTGACATCACCGATTGAAACGCTATTAGCGCGCACCCGCTAACTACCTAGCCATTTCACATCGTTACACATGCACTTAGTTTTACTAGCGTTTAAAAGCAGATGGAGGCCATGGAAGGAGTGTTGTATGGCGTTGAAGCTCGTTTGGAGGTTTGTTAGCACAGTGTTGAAAGAAGGGCCAGATGTATACAGAATGGTGTCGTCTGCGTAGAGGTGGATCAGAGAATCACCAGCAGCAAGAGCGACATCATTGATATATACAAAAAAAAGAGTTGGGCCCTCAGATTTGACACACTGAACTCTATCTGAGAAGAAGTTGGTGAACCAGGCAAGGTAGTCATTTGAGAAGCCATTTGAGAAGCCAATTTGATTAATATTATGGTGTTTCTCAGGGTTTCTGTTAGGATGGAATGGAAAATATGGCGGTCGGGAGTAGATTTCAGCACAAGTGGATTGGAGGATTCTAAACTGTTTGCCTTCATTAGACAACTTTGTTCCAATATTTCTGTAAATCAGTGATATTTATTCCCATAGTAATTCGTTATGGATCCATAACTAAATCAACATTGCATTTTGAAAGAGTATTTTTATCATTATTCTTTTAACGAAAGCATAAACGGAGCAAAGCACAGAGAGATCCTTGATGAAAACCTGCTACAGAACTCTCAGGACCTCAGAATGTGGCGAAGGTTCACCTTCCAACAGGAAAACTACACTAAACACACAGCGAAGACAACGCAGGAGGGGATTTGGGACAAGTCTCTGAATGTCCTTGAGTGGCCCAGCCAGAACCCGGACTTAAACCTGATCGAACATCGCTGGAGAGACCTGAAAATAACTGTGCAGCAACGCTCCCCATCCAACCTGACTGAGCTTGAGAGGATCTGCAGAGAAGAATGGGAGAAACTCCCCAAATACAGGTGTGCCAAGCTTGTAGCGTCATACCCAAGAACGCAACGCTGTAATCGCTGCCAAAGGTGCTTCAACAAAGTACTGAGTAAAGGGTCTGAAAACTTTAGAAAAATGTAATATTTCAGTAAACAATATATATAAATAAGCACAAATTTTGAAAAACCTGTTTTTGTTTTGTCATTATGGGGTATTGTGTGTAGATTGATGAGGGGGAAAAACAATTTCATAAATTGGTCCTGTTTAATCCAGGTTTCAGTCTAATGACCTTCATCAAGATTTATCTTCTAATATTTCTTTCTGTTCCATGTTCATGTGAACAGGAAGCACAGATTAGAGATGTCTGAGGTCTCTAACTGTGAAGTTTGATGTGATCATGTGATTTACTAAAAGAGCATAGCGACAGGGGGACATCTCTCCAAAACCAAAAAAAAACAAACAAAAACAATCGTCTGAGACAATGATTTATATACAGTGCCTTGCAAAAGTAATCATACCCCTTGGATTTCTTCACATTTTATTGTGTTAAAGTGAAAACCTGTTCCCGAACCACCTCCTCCCACTGCTGCTGGCCTTTGCAGATCCTGCCATTATGCTCCGCTACACCAGGGGGTCGGCAACCTTTTCCAATTGGAGTACCTGTTCATCTTACCATTTCTACCGATCTGCGTGCCAGTTAGGATTTTAATATGCACATTTTCGTGGAACAGTTTCATTTATTTTATAATAAAGTCATCATATCTCAATCATTGTCATGTGATTAATAAAAATGATATCTAAATCTAAATTATTCAAATCTTTAAGTAAATTATATTGCCTTTACCAATTATGCAAAATAATTAAAGCCAACAAATAAAAACATTGTATAAAATATTCTGGACCCTCAGAGTTTCCGGCACCAGTGAGCTCTGGACAGATACAGCTGTAGGCTATTTGTACAAGGAATAAGACGTAATCAGGTAGGCCTATTTTATGACAAATAATGTGTCCACTCCACAATGAGAACTGTAAAAGACTAATAATAATTAACTGATTACATTAACAGAAATTATGGTCACCAAACAAAC
This sequence comes from Salvelinus fontinalis, assembly GCF_029448725.1. Classification (NCBI taxonomy): domain Eukaryota; kingdom Metazoa; phylum Chordata; class Actinopteri; order Salmoniformes; family Salmonidae; genus Salvelinus; species Salvelinus fontinalis. The sequence continues at coordinate 70,515,178 of NC_074666.1, read as the reverse complement.
ATTGTTGATTAGAAATTCTGGGAATTAACGGTAAATGTACTACTGGTGTTGTCACGTCCTGACCATAGTTCTTGTGTGTTTTGCTTGTTTAGTGTTGGTCAGGACGTGAGCTGGGTGGGAATTCTATGTTGTGTGTCTAGTTTGTCTGTTTCTATGTTCAGCCTAATATGGTTCTCAATCAGAGGCAGCTGTCTATCGTTGTCCCTGATTGAGAATCATATATAGGTGGCTTGTTTTGTGTTGGGGATTTGTGGGTAATTGTCTATGTCTAACGTTAGTAGCTTGTGTGTGCACTTTCGTTTGTAGCTTCACGTTCGTGGTTTATTGTTTTTTGTATTAGTTTGTATAGTGTTCGTTTCGTCTTCGTATCTAATAAAAGAAGATGTATTCATATCACTCTGCGTTTTGGTCCGATCCATGCTCCTCCTCAGACGAGGAGAACGAACGTGACAGGTGTGACATCCCCGCGGCCTCCGCAATAGATTAGTCCTCTGAAACAGGCGTCAATCAAGACATGCCATAAAAAATGTTTTTGCAACTGCTGGACTTAACAATTCGACGACCAATAGCCTATCGACCAATTAATCGACCAGTCGACTAAATGGGGTCAGCCCTAATATACATGCATCCTCAGTTACCTTTTGGGGTTATTTTGAGAGGGATATTTTTGATGAAGTCATCTGCAAAGTCCACCATCTGCCTCAGTGCTCTCAATAGCAGCACATCCATGTCTTCATTCAAGTCGATTTCCTCATGGTAGTTCTTCACAGGCAGGATGCAGTTCACTGGTACTCCCAGTTTGGCACTGCACTGCTCCATCTGCAATGAAAGAATACAGTTGGAATGCAATGGAATGAGCTGTAGCTGTCATGGATCCCCCCGGTACTGCAGCTCATTCTGTTCACCAGTTCCGGAGGTCGACGTCACCAGCCTTCTAGGCTTCACTGAACTGGTTCATTACCACCAACCCCAGACTGTCTAATTACTCACACCTGTTTCCTATTTCCCCCTGATTAGTAATTGTATATATGTTCCCTCTGTTCACCATTGTCTTGTTGGTTATTGTTCCCATGTCCGTTGGTTGTGTGAGAAACTATGCGTTGGTTCAGCTTTGTGCTGCGTGTTTTGTGCTGCGTGTATTACGGGTCTCGTCCCATGTCGTTCTACGAGGTTTACCCTGGCTCTTTTGTTTGGGTACATCCCAGTGTTTTGTATACGTGTTTGTTTTGGGTATATTAAAAAAAACTATTATGTATTCCTGCACCTGTCTCCAAATCCTTTATACCAGCGTGATAGTAGCCTATCTATATGTGTGTGTCTATGGCTGATTGTCTTATAATAAAGAATTCTAGTATAGAAGCATTTTTTTTTTTGCTCACCTTCTCCTTTATGTACTTGCTCAGATAGATGTTCTTCACGTCTTTCCTTACTGATGGACAGGCTTCATCCACTCTGGTGAGAATAACCATTTGGGGAATCCCTGCCAGAGCAAACTGATTTAATCCAGCAGTCCTTTTTCTCTCCAGGCAATGCAATGATGTTCATACTCAGACATAGTACACCTATCACACTATTAGTTTGTATAGCCAACAAGTACTACTAAACAACATTTTGCCCTCTTACCCATATCGGCGGCAGCTAGTCTGATGTCCCTCATCTTCTGGATTACACTTTCTCTCAAGAAAGCCATTTTATCAGCTGGCATGACACTGACTAGACAGTGAACTCTGTCTTCTGAACTGGGGATCTTTATGTAGCCAGGATCCTCTTCTGATAATGGTGACATTGGATTAAACTAGCCAAGGATGAGGAATAAAAATGTGTTTTAATCAATACTGACTGAAACAGAGATTCCTTGGTGATATTGTGTTTTACTTTATTCACGTTACCTTGTGGCCCTCTTTTACATGGCCCTTTAGGGCGTTGATGATGTCATCCTTATGCACACCTTTGCCACTGCTTTCCTCCAGACCCATGACATCATTGAAGACGATGGGGTAGTAGATTCCATGTTTCATTGTTTCAATTTTGTGGGTTTGGTACTGTAAAATAGGATGTGGCATTTCTCATGAATTATACACAGAATACAGATTTGAAAGCATTGCAATTTGAGTTTGCAGTAATAATTCAGAATAGTTCACAGGCATTTGTGGTAATATGTTGTGGTTTCAATAAATGGGTTTCATATAACACTTGGTAAATAACTTACTTTTATGGTGAAGCTTTCACCTGCAATAGCACTGTCAGCTAGTGCGATGCTGGTAATGTGACCCTGAAAGACACTGTTGATGAAGTTGATAAGGCTGGACTTGCCCGCTCCGACTGGTCCATGGAGCAAGACTCGGATACTCTTAATATCAGGGTTTCCAGGAACATAGTCTTTCAATTTCTGCAGTATTACCTCTTTCTGACTGTCATAGGGGAGTAGAGAACAAGTTTAGAGGTAGACTCAGCGATATGACTGTAACGATCTTCTTCATCTTCCTCCTCCTCGGACGAGGAGGAGCATGGATTGAACCAAAACGCAGCGTTGTCATAGGACATAATGAATTTATTGAACAAGACAAAAACGAACTATACTTGAATAACTAACAAAATAACAAACGACGTAGACAGACCTGGACATGCGAACTTACATACAACGAAGAACTCACGAACAGGAAAATGACTACACAAAAGAACGAACGTACAAACAAACCGAGACAGTCCCGTGTGGCGCGACAAACACAGACACAGGAGACAACCACCCACAACAATCAATGTGAAAACACCTACCTTAATATGGCTCTCAATCAGAGGAAATGAAAACCATCTGCCTCTAATTGAGAACCATATCAGGTCACCCTTTACCAACATAGAAACACATAACAGACTGTCCACCCAAACTCACGCCCTGACCGACTAACACATACAAACTAACAGAAAACCGGTCAGGAACGTGACAATGACATGACACAGCAGGCAGATTCCTGCTTACAGAAATCAACAGCATGTGCCAAGACTGCCACATAAATTGGGAAGGCATAATTTGTGAAGAGCCAGAAGTGGCTGTTTTGGTTGGTTTGCAATCTGTTGTTTTATTGTTGTTACTGTATGTCTGTAAGCAGGAAGTCGCCCCATTTGTATGATGCTGTCATATCACCGAGTATACCTTTTAAACAAATAGACGCACTTGGAATGATGCCATTTAGTTAAATGTTAGGTTTAGATGGGAGGTGAACAGTGTACACAGTATTTTCAAACGTACCCCCAGGGTGTGATCCTCCATTCCTTTTCAAAAACTGTTAAACAAACATATGTTGATATAAATGCAATATACTATGATATACTACTATGATCTTGGATCATACACACACAAAACAAATTCTAAATAGTACCTGACAGGTGTTCTTTTGCTTATAACCATTGCAGAACCCTTTTTGAAGGTTATATAAAGAAGCTACAGTGGGGAGAACAAGTATTTGATACACTGCCGATTTTGCCGATTTTCCTACTTACAAAGCATGTAGAGGTCTGTAATTTTTATCATAGGTACACTTCAACTGTGAGAGACGGAATCTAAAACAAAAATCCAGAAAATCACATTGTATGATTTTTAAGTAATTCATTTGCATTTTATTGCATGACATAAGTATTTGATCACCTACCAACCAGTAAGAATTCCGGCTCTCACAGATCTGTTAGTTTTTCTTTAAGAAGCCCTGCTGTTCTCCACTCATTACCTGTATTAACTGCACCTGTTTGAACTCGTTACCTGTATAAAAGACACCTGTCCACACACTCAATCAAACAGACTCCAACCTCTCCACAATGGCCAAGACCAGAGAGCTGTGTAAGGACATCAGGGATAAAATTGTAGACCTGCACAAGGCTGGGATGGGCTACAGGACAATAGGCAAGCAGCTTGGTGAGAAGGCAACAACTGTTGGCGCAATTATTGGAAAATAGAAGAAAATAGAAGAAGTTCAAGATGATGGTCAATCACCCTCGGTCTGGGGCTCCATGCAAGATCTCACCTCGTGGGGCATCAATGATCATGAGGAAGGTGAGGGATCAGCCCAGAACTACACGGCAGGACCTGGTCAATGACCTGAAGAGAGCTGGGACCACAGTCTCAAAGAAAACCATTAGTAACACACTACGCCGTCATCGATTAAAATCCTGCAGCGCACACAAGGTCCCCCTGCTCAAGCAGGCGCATGTCCAGGCCCGTCTGAAGTTTGCCAATGACCATCTGGATGATCCAGAGGAGGAATGGGAGAAGGTCATGTGGTCTGATGATTCAAAAATAGAGCTTTTTGGTCTAAACTCCACTCGCCGTGTTTGGAGGAAGAAGAAGGATGAGTACAACCCCAAGAACACCATCCCAACCGTGAAGCATGGAGGTGGAAACATCATTCTTTGGGGATGCTTTTCTGCAAAGGGGACAGGACAACTGCACCGTATTAAGGGGAGGATGGATGGGGCCATGTATTGCGAGATCTTAGCCAACAACCTCCTTCCCTCAGTAAGAGCATTGATGATGGGTCGTGGCTGGGTCTTCCAGCATGACAACGACCCGAAACACACAGCCAGGGCAACTAAGGAGTGGCTCCGTAAGAAGTATCTCAAGGTCCTGGAGTGGCCTAGCCAGTCTCCAGACCTGAACCCAATAGAAAATCTTTGGAGGGAGCTGAAAGTCCGTATTGCCCAGCGACAGCCCCGAAACCTGAAGGATCTGGAGAAGGTCTGTATGGAGGAGTGGGCCAAAATCCCTGCTGCAGTGTGTGCAAACCTGGTCAAGAACTACAGGAAACGTATGATCTCTGTAATTGCAAACAAAGGATTCTGTACCAAATATTAAGTTCTGCTTTTCTGATGTATCAAATACTTATGTCATGCAATAAAATGCTAATTAATTACTTAAAAATCATACAATGTGATTTTCGGGATTTTTGTTTTAGATTCCGTCTCTCACAGTTGAAGTGTACCTATGATAAAAAATTACAGACCTCTACATGCTTTGTAAGTAGGAAAATCTGCAAAATCGGCAGTGTATCAAATACTTGTTCTCCCCACTGTACATAGCACCAACAAAGGGTTCTGCTATGGTTACAACTCTTTTGGAAGAGGTTTTATGCTTATTTATAGAACTTTTATGGTGAAAGGTTATTTATAGAACCATTCTCAATCTGCAATGTTCTTTGTAGATCCATTTGATCCATGGTTATACAGGGTTTTTATTCTATCAGTGTGGGTAGTGTCATGACGTTGGCCTGGGGGTAGGTTTATGAGTCATAAATACCCCCCCCCCCCCCCCCCCCCCGTTCCTCTCCCTACTCTACTGATGTGACATTAGAAAGCCCCTTTGGTTAACATAGAGATTCTGGGAACATCAGAAGTTGGGGGGAAATTAACTATATTCTGGTAATCCGACCAACTGAACATATGCGGTGGTACTTAAGGTATATTATGTCAGTTCGGTTGCCCTCTGATACATTCTCATCAATGATAGAATGACATAAACTCTACTGTGGAAAGTCTAAACATCAGAGGTATCGGATTCACATGGAATTGTTGTTTAATTCAAATGTTTGAATATGAAATTATTTGTGAAGAGATGAAATGTAATTTTAGCTTCCAAATGAGAGATTTGGGTTTTCATAAGTTTGGGCCTCTGCTCAACCAGTGGCCCGCCCCTGTGAAGAGACATGGGTTATAAACTTTTCAGACACACCCCTCTCCCTCCACTATATAAGCCATTGACGAAAATATAACTTTCTGTTCCGAGGATATGAGGGTGACGATCCCATGTCAGAATGGTTCAGATAAAACTACAGGACGAAGCCAACATCAGCCTGAGCTTTGGTTGCGACTGGTATGAACTTTGAAATCTTATTCACTACAGAAGTGATACCTTCTAGCCGTTGAGTTAGCAACAGTTGCTACAAATGCAGGTTAGGAAGGACAGTCAGAGTATCCTGTCTACTACACAACGACGTTACTACAACGTATCCAGTGACCACCAGAGACATTCTTCAAAGGACCGAGGACTCGGTTTGGCAACACGGTCTTCCATCTACCACCAACCTACTGAAGCGCAGCACAGAGTAAATATTTATTGCATTTTCCTTTTCCAAATGGGCGGTAATTTAGAATGCATAAGATACTGTATTTACGATAGCACAGCTTCGCCTCTGTTCCAGTCTCCCGCTCTTTCACTAAAACCCAGCCCCCTTTCCTTTGTGTAACAAGCTGTCATATCTGTTCCGCCCGCTAGGGACATTTTCCTATGACGGCAATTTGTAATCAAGTTATGATTTAATTGTGTATGTGTGATTCTGTGTGATTAGTTAGGTATTTAGTAAATAAATAATTAAACCCAATTTTGTATTGCTGATTCAACTTGTTAGCCAGGGTTCGTGAAGATAACCAAGAATGTACAACTTTCAGATGAGACTGAAGTAAGATGACGATTAATGTTGACTGCTATTGATGTAAAATATTGCTAAATCTTTAAGAGTTTATTCGGAAGATAACAGCTCTATAAATATTATTTTGTGGTGCCCGACTCTCTAGTTAATTACATTTACATGATTAGTTCAATCAGGTAATATTAATTACGGAGAAAGTATTTTATAGAATGGCGTGTCATAACACTTAATCCAACCTACCAAAGACACGACAGTAGTTAACAAAGTTAAGGGGCACTTTTGCCCTAGTAACCTTCACGGTCGTTTCTTTGTTTCTTGTTTTGTTGGCGACATTTCATCAAATAAAGGAAAATGTACGCTGACCACGCTGCGCTTTGGTCCTGTCATTTCCATGACGACGAATGTGACACTCTTAGTAAAAGTACTTATCGTCATCTCGCAATCTGTGGATTCTAATCGATTAGATAGATTCAAATTGTATGTTAAATATCACAGAATAGTTGAAAGATATATGGTGCATAGAAATCCGAAGAGGGTGGATGGCAGAGATAGGTGGGATGGGATGAGGGAAGCTGAGGGTTGGGATGTGGAATTGGAGACAAGTGTGAGTGGAGTTGCTGGGCTTCACTTCACAGTTCTTCATTGTAAAGGGTTTAAACACTGTTTCCCATGCTTGTGCAATGAACCATAAACAATTAATGAACATGAACCTGTGGAACGGTCGTTAAGACACTAACAGCTTACAGACGGTAGGCAATTAAGGTCACAGTTGTGAAAACTTAGGACACTAAAGAGGCCTTTCTACTGACTCTGAAAAACACCAAAAGAAAGATGCCCAGGGTCCCTGCTCATCTGCGTGAACGTGCCTGAGGCATGCTGCAAGGAGGCATGAGGACTGCAGATGTGGCCAGGGCAATAAATTGCAATGTCCGTACTGTGAGACGCCAAAGACAGCGCTACAAGGAGACAGGACGGATAGCTGATCGTCCTCGCAGTGGCAGACCACGTGTAACAACACCTGCACAGGATCAGGACATCCGAACATCACACCTGTGGGACAAGTACAGGATGGCAACCACAACTGCCCGACTTACACCAGGAACACACAATCCCTCCATCAGTGCTCAGACTGTCCGCAATAGGCTGAGAGAGGCTGGACTGAGGGCTTGTAGGCCTGTTGTAAGGCAGGTCCTCACCAGACATCACCGGCAACAACGTTGCCTATGGGCACAAACTCACCATCTCTGGACCAGACAGGACTGGAAAAAAGTGCTCTTCACTGACGAGTCGTGTTTTTTTTCTCACTAGGGGTGATGGTCAGATTCGGGTTTATCGTTGAAGGAATGAGCATTACACCGGGGCCTGTACTCTGGAGCGGGATCGATTTGGAGGTGGGGGGTCCGTCATGGTCTGGGGCTGTGTGTCACAGCATCATCGAACTGAGCTTGTTGTCATTGCAGGCAATCTCAACGCTGTGCGTTACAGGGAAGACATCCTCCTCCCTCATGTGGTACCCTTCCTGCAGGCTCATCCTGACATGACCCTCCAGCATGACAATGCCACCAGCCATACTGCTCGTTCTGTGCGTGATTTCCTGCAAGACAGGAATGTCAGTGTTCTGCCATGGCCAGCGAAGAGCCCGGATCTCAATCCCATTGAGCAAGTCTGGGACCTGTTGGGTTGGAGGGTGGGGGCTAGGGCCATTCCCCCTAGAAATGTCCGGGAACTTGCAGGTGCCTTGGTGGAAGAGTGGGGTAACATCTCACAGCAAGAACTGGCAAATCCGGTGCAGTCCATGAAGAGGAGATGCACTGCAGTACTTAATGCAGCTGGTGGCCACACCAGATACCGACTGTGACTTTTGATTTTGACCCACCCCCTTTGTTCAGGGACACATTATTCCATTTCTGTTAGTCACATGTCTTTGGAACTTGTTCATTTTATGTCTCAGTTGTTGAATCTTGTTATGTTCATACAAATATTTCCACATGTTAAGTTTGCTGAAAATAAACGCAGTTGACATTGAGAGGATGTTTACTTTTTTGCTGAGTTTATAATTCAGAGAATCATAGATGACTCCGTCTTTAGTAAAACGTTTCTGCAAACTATTTTTGGAGATTCAGGAAGAATTTGGTGAATTTTTCTCCATTTGCCATCCAGTTTGCTTTATTTTTGTAATAGATTACATTAGATCTTTCTTGAATAAGTTCCTCCAGTTCTTTTTGTTTTTTCTCGAACTTATATTGTATCTCTGTAGTATCGTTTTTATTGCTATCTACCTGTACTATTAGTTAATGTATTTCCCTTGTTAGTCTTGTCTCCTTAGACAGAAACTGCTTTCGTATTATTGATGAAAATTGAATTGAATGACCTCTGAAGGTACATTTAAAGGTATACCAAACAATAATGGATTTTCTGAACCTACAGTACCAGTCAAACGTTGACACACCTACTCATTCAAAAAAATAAAAAATAATTTAAACTATTTTCTACATTGTAGAATAATAGTCAAGACATCAAAACTATGAAATCACACATATGGAATCATGTAGTAACCAAAAATGTGTTAAACAAATCCAAATCTATTTTCAAATACAGATTCTTCAAAGTAGCCACCCATTGCCTTGATGACAGCTTTGCACAATCTTGGCATTCTCTCAACCAGCTTCATGAGGTAGTCACCTGGAATGCATTTCAATTAACAGGTGTATCTTGTTCAAAGTTAATTTGGAATTTCTTTCCTTCTTAATGCTTTTGAGACAATCAGTTGTGTTGTGACAAGGTAGGGTGGTATAGAGAAGATAGTAAAAATAGTACAAATAAAGAAAAACCCTGGAATGAGTAGGTGAACCAAACTTTTGACTGCTATTGTATATTGTACTGGAAAAATTCTGTTATAAATTATTTTGGCTTAGTTAAAAATAAATTGTCCTCCAGTAAACTTTCAGTAAATTTCCAATATCCTTGTCCACGTGAAAATTCTATGAGAGTTATGTGAAGGCCAATTAGATAATGATCCGATCACATTCTGTCTACTATTAAAACTTTTTTAACCTTTGATGCAAGAGAGAAAAAGACACGAAAGTAGTCAAGACGACTAGCTTGATTAAGTCTCCTTCATGTATACCTCACTAGTCTCCGAATATCCACTATTTCTAATGTGTCCATACTATTTGTGATTTCCTTAAGGGCACGGTGATGATAGTTTATAGAGTGATTTCGCTTACGGTTCATTCAGGTACTTAACACTGTGTTATGGTTTCCCACAATAGTGATTTGATCGTTTGTTGCCTGTAAGTTCAATAAATTGGTATAAATATTTTCAAAGAAGTATGGATCATCCTGATTTGGACGATATAGATTAATGAGCCAAACCTTTTTTCATCCACAACCATTCTCAATTGACACAAGGTTATGCAACTCTTTCACAAGACACTGTCACTGGCCATGGTCATATAATATGTAATGGCAAAACACAACAAATTAGGTACACACAACACTCCCAGTTGCACAGAAAGAGCTGTGAGCACACTGTTAGGATTTGTGTTTATTGCACTATAACCCAATGCTATATCACATGTGATATAATATTAGCAACTGTTAGCCTGGGCGTCTGTGTGTGTGTGCTGAAAGTAACATTGTGCTCCAGATAGTGTGCTGAGAAGCTGTGGTTAACCTTGTGCAAGAACAGTATGCTTTCTATGCAGGTGCAAATAGCTCAGACAATGTTACAGAACTGTCTGGCCCCAGTCTCGAGGGTGTGAGAGCATAATCTACACAGCAACAGCGCCGGACACCAAGGAGCACCAAGAGGCTGGGACTAGCCTGAGCGCCGGCGATAGGCTGAGCAAAGTTTAAACCATGCTCAGCCTCTACTGTGATAGGCCAACAGACGGGTTGGAACTACGTCTGTCACCGTATAAGAACAGCTGTTTACTTACATCCTGCCAGTTCTCTGTTCTATCCTTCGAGGTGATACAGAGAACCCGTATATACGAAAATTGCATTTACCATTTATCGCTTGAGTTTAATAAAAATACTTAAAGTATATTCGGTGACTCTGAATCACATTTTGTCCTGATACCAGATTGAATTGACGCAAATCCCTTATAACACCACACCCCAAAATATTTGAATAAGCTACCTCCCCTACATTTTAATTATCACTAAAAGAGCAAAGAACCCTTTTGTGAACTGCAAAAAAACATTGAAGAGCTCCAAGGGTTCTTTGAGTCATTATGATTCCACATAGAACCTTCAACCTTCACATCACACTTTTGTGTGCGTGTATAGTTCGTCCTGATGTGTTATGAAAAAGTTTCTGTGAATTTGATGGTTTATATTTTTTGTACTTCTATAAGTAAATGGTCCTGTAGTGGGCTAATGAAGAGTTTGGCATAAAATCATGTGCCGAGCTGCTATGATGCACCAGACACATAGGACGTGAACTGAGTTCAACCAATACAGGAACAGAGACAGCATACTGTACATTACAGTAGGACGGTACAGAGTGAATGTGCCTTTGTTTCTGATTAACTACAACTTACCTGCAGTAGGCATAGGTGGTGTAGTTGATTTAAACAGCCACATCCCTTTAAAAGACAAAGTCCAATGGAATTACTGTACATAAAACTGACTACCCACACACACACACACCGATTAGTCTCCTACTTTTACTTACACTTCTGTCTTGTCTGCCACAACTTCTGTAAACAGGTGTGACTCTAACTAACCCTGACTGTATCACAGACTCAGACCTGGGGTCAAATATATACTGTCCAATACTTCAAATATTTCAGGGGCACTTTATTTAGCTACCCTGATGAAGGTCGACCAAGACTGAAACAATAGTTAAAAGATCCATTAATTTGTTGGAATCAAGATTACCTGTGTGCTGGAGTTTGTATTATTTTTATTAGTGCATTTTATGTAGCTGATATTTTTTACCCAGGTTTGCTCAGACTATGTGAGTGTTGTGTGCAAAATGCATCTTAATCACTTTTTTTTTTTTTTTTACTGAAAGTGCGCTACGGTTATCTTAAAAATATTACTGCCGATGCACAATTTTCTGGGACCATATCAACATTGGACAAATTAAGATAACACTAAAAGATCCCTAAATAACCCTTTAAAATAAGAAACACTGTATCAAAATAAGTAACTATATAATGTATGCCTAATTTGTAAACATAACATCAATGATAAAATTATTATAATATAAAATAAACAAATTGACAAAAAATGGTCTATACCTGTTATCCAAAGAATAAGATTTATCAAGTATTCAATGATGTCCCAAATAAGTGTCATGGTTATATTGACACTACTTTTCACACCCCTCTGATAATATTTTAGTTTCGTTTTTTTGTGTCTGCGTCATGCATGTCCATCTTTATTTATACTGTGCGCTTCTGGTAAATCACATGACTTCTTTAAACCAATGAATGAAGGTGCTTGAGGAAAAATGCTCAACTGGAAAAACAGGAAAAAGACCACATCCAGGCTGAGCTAATAAATCACATGACTTCTTCAGACCTCACACTCCTCAGTTAGATGTGTAACTCTGTGTTGTTGTTTGTGTCGCACTGCTTTGCTTTATCTTGGCCAGGTCGCAGTTGTAAATGAGAATTTGTTCTCAACTGGCCTACCAGGTTAAAAAAAGGTGAAATAAAATAAATAAAAATGATGAGTTTATTATTTTAATCAGCTGTGTAGTGCTCCAGTACTGAGTTTGGGAAACCCTGTTCTCAGTGGTGATTTTAGCATGTAAATCGTGGTGGGGCAAACTCCCAAAGAATGTTTTAGATGTGTGCCAGCAAAGCCACTACACAACACAACATTAAACAATACATTAATTGCACTATAACGGTGACAAACAGTGCCCACAAACTGTTAGGGCCTACATAAAGCTGTCCCAACAGCAGAGCTTTCTTTTCAGCACCATGGAGTAAATCCTTACCACAGCTACACCTGGCTATCAGCGGAGTCTTGTCTGGCAACGAAACAGATATTCAACCTCATTTACTGCATTTTTAAGAAATATAGTGGATATGGCTGACTTGCTTAAACTAATGTGGTTTCTACTTAAAATTGCGATGTACAAACTATAGCATAAGGGAATGACGAGCGGATAAGAGGCAATACGTAATTTCAATTAAGACATTAATGAGCAAGCTAAGACTTTTGAAATGTAGAGGACAGAATTCAGAACATGGGCTGTTCTTACAGTATTCTCCCTGAACTATAGGATAAATAAATAAAGGGGGTATATAAGCAGACAATGAAAGCTCTTTTGCCCTGCCGTGTACACTAGCATGTGGTACCGTGCATTGAAACACCGCTTCCCATTTATTTTCAATGGAAGAAAAGCCTTGGGAAGCGGAGAGCGGGGGACCGTTGGGTGGCATAAACGTGGCGTGGGAGGATGTAAAAAAGTAAAAAATGTCCCAACTTTATGCAAATCCCCTGCGACGACCATTGGGCTATGACCAATCATATCGAGTGGTTCTCATGACTAATTTGACGGTATGCGACCCTGTGCTGGAGATATTCTTAAGCAGAGATGGCTGACAAAAATACTAGGATGGAAGCAAATGTAAGTAATTAAAACGAATCATGCAAAAAAATGTACAGTTGAGAGGAATATGTTAGTTAATGTAGAGACAAAGTTAATTTACGAAAATCACTATTTAGCAAGCTAGCTGACTAGCTAACGTTAACCAGCTAGCTAACATTAGCATCCTAGCCAGCTAGCTAACGTTATTATCCTAGCCACCTAGCTAGAATTCATAACATAACATAAGTTTTGCAGATTTTGTAACATATTGTAAATTTAGCAAATTCATAACATATTGTATGATTTGCAAATTCGTAACATATAATACAAATTGTTATTCCTAACATATCATACAAAATGGGTGATGGCCATCCACAAATTAATACATACCATACGAAACGTAACATACATTCTAAATTGAGTGTCTTGGATTTACTTGCTTAATAATACAAGTACTGTGTACATTGTAGGGCACTGCCTGCAAACTCCCTCCATCGGCGAGTGTGCAGAGCAGCCCCCAAACAACTTGTCTTGAGGCTACCCCACATACCTTATGGAATACGGGGTCCTCGATTTGCTGTATCAAGATGAAACAGCAAGGAGGACGAGAAGTGAAAGTAGGGAGAGGAGGAAAAGGAGATTCAAGACCATTGGCTCGAGGTACTCTTCCTCCCTCAGCGCACATCAGCACGCGATGACAAATACATGGCCTGCACCCATGGGGGGTGGCAGTGCCAAGAGGGACTGGTTCAATGGGAGGAAAGTATGAACAGCACTGATCTCCCTGGGAAGATGGAGTGCTTCACCGCCTCCATATTCCAAAAGGTATACGTGTCTGTGGCATGTTCAGTACGGGCGTTGAATGTAACGTCTCTACTGTTGGCTTACCAGGTCGATTTGTTACAAGAGATGAGCATTCTCTAAGTCAAAGGCACAGCCAACCAGGACCAATGGGACAAGATCTGCGTCATTGCAGATCTCAACTTCCGAGCCTCCAGAGGCTGTGGGTGCACCATGAGTCTTATGGCGCGCGGGGGAGAGAGCGGTGTGGTTCAACTTGTCCAACCTCTCGTACAAAGAATAGGCAGATTTCCTTGATGCTCCTATAGTGCCGAATTAACCATGCAGCAGAAGTACAAACTCTGCAAAAATGAAGGTGAAGCCTTCAACTTCTGCTTGCCCTGTAGACCTGGGAACTGTGGTAACCCGGTCTCCCCTTCCACGAGCCAGGGCTTCAGGGTTTAACGTAACTCAAAACCCACAGAAATGCAGCAGGCAGCTAACCCACAGTTCGGCTCTCCTAACAGAGGCTAACAGTAGGGGAGGCGGTCTTTCGCTGCTACCGCATCAGGGTCCTGCACCCTGAATCCCTTGGGGGAAAGAAGGGCTTCTGAGGAGCATCCAACAGTTCACTCCTTGTCCTTGTCCTAAAACCCTGCCGCTCATATAGAGCAGCTAATCTCTATGCATCCGCTCACAGGGAAGATGGGAGGGGCCTCACCCCCTGTGCCATAACTCTCTCATTGGCGCTTTCACAAGCAAGAGAGGCAGGAAGACAAATTGCCCAGTGTTTTAACACTGTGCTTTGTAATACAAAAGTTTGTTGCATCCAGGCGCCTTGCCTAGGGTACAGAGCAAAAATATGACACTGGTGTGTGAGAGTCATCAGACTTGTGGGCGACTCACCGCAAGAGCAGGGAACTGGCAGTCCAGCCCTGGGTCTTGTCCACAGTCATAAAGGGGTACAGACTGCAGTTCTCTATGAAGCCATCCATTTTCAACAGAGTTTTGGTTTCAATAGCAAATGGCGACTCAGACTGCATACTAGAGCAGACAATTTCCTCTCCACTAATCAAAGGGGCAGAGTAATATCAGTGGCAGAGAGCCATCTATGTCACATCTGCGCCCACTACGCCCTCTGGTGTTCATCCGGTATTGTCTTAACCTGCAGTTGTGATTGTGTGGTTGGAGACAGGTGTGCTGGAGTCAGAGCAGATCCCTACCAGCTGCAAATCGTCCAATAAATCAAGACCTCTACATATACTCATTCCTGCCACCTCCACATACTCATTCCTGCCACCTCCACTCTGCCAGATCGTAATCTCTGCTCAGTCAGTTATCATTCTAGCCTTTTGTCTATTCTCAAGATCCTGTTGTGCTGCTTTGCTCGTTTTCCTGCCTTACACCATTTGTGTCCTCTCCTTGCAGTTACCGCTCTGTTTCTGTCTCCTGTCTCCTGTTCCACATCTCACCACCAACCACCTTGCTCTGTATATCACTCACCACCATCACCTTCGATTCCCCTCAGGACCTGTTCTACTCAGCCAACTCCAACCTCACTCCACCCTCCTGGTTTTTCTGAGCTACCCCGGTTCTGCACTCCCCATTTCTCTGTGATCAATAAACCTTTTTGTGCATTCATCCCGGCTTCCTCTTCTGAGTCCGCTCTTATGTTCCCCCCCTTCACTCATTGTAACAATCTAGGCTTATACTCCCGGTACTTCCTTGTTCCCTTTTGGACATACGGGTCCTCAACAGCTTCTTGAGCAAGTTCACGTTCCATATGCTTACTATCAATGTGCTGTCTTGCTCTATTTGTCAAGGCAACTGGTTCACCAGTCGACCTCAGGATGCTTATTTTCACATAAATATTCTGCCTGCACACAGGAAGCTTCTCAGGTTCGCCATTGAAGACACAGCCTACGAATACCTTGCTGTTCCCTTCGGGCTAGCCCTATCTTCCCGTACATTCAGCAAGTGTGTGGAGGCTATAGCACCCAAGCAAGCGGTATGAGACACGGCTTCCCTTGTAACCCACCTCAAAGAGTTATGGTTCAAGATCAACCAGAAAAAGAGCTCTTTGATGCCCACACATAAAATAGAATACTGGGATCTCTCTCTTATCGGGCTACGCTATCGGACAGCCACATCATGTTGTTCCAACAGTGCCTCTCCCTGTTCAACCATATCCCTAACCTTAACCGTTACCCATTGGAATGACTGCAACTCTGGATCAGAAGGTTGTGTGTCTGATCCCACTATTGATCCCACTACTGATCCCACTATCCCAAACCTTAACCCTTACGCTAACCATTCGTAATGAGTGCCTAAACTTAACCCTTAGCTTCAAAATGTGATGTTTGGAGAAATGGAACGATACAGAGCAGTAAGACTAACTAAATAACGTTGAAATTTGGCGTTTGGAACAACTTTGAAATTTGACATTTGGAGAACGTGGATGAATGTCTAATTCTGCAGTGAGACTGTAAGAGCTTGTTGGGACAGACAATACTACTGGGGTGGCATACATCAACTGCCAGGGTGGCACTCGCTCTCTGCATCTACACAGAATAGCTGTCAAGATTATTTTGTGGAGCAGGGCACACCTACTTTCACTACACGTGAGTCATGTCCCAGGCGTACTGAATGTGAGAGCGAACTTGTTGTCCAGAGGGAATCCCCTATACAGGGATTGGAGGTTCCATCCCCAGGTGGTGAACCAAGACTGGGAGAGAAACGGTCTAGCCAGCATAGATCTTTTCACATCGCACAAAAATACGCACTGCCCGTTGTTCTTTGCGATAGCAGGAGATGTACCACTGAGATTGCATATACCAGCACACCCTTGGCGAAAAGTAATGCTCTATGCAAGGAATTGGGTAACAGGCGGCACGGCCCGCAGATCACTTTCCAAATATTAGGAATTCAGTTGGGGTCACTGGCAGTCACTCAATTAGCCCATGTCAGCAAGTTAGCCTAGCCAGCTCTGGTAAGTAACTCTCACTCAGATATCATATTAACATACCATAAGTCAAGGCAAAATGTGTAGAATTTAAGGAAATTAGCTTAAAAACGACAAACGTTTCTCTGCACCCTATGGCAAAATGTGTAGAATTGCAAGGCATTACCTGTAAAACTGCAAAATGTGCCCTTGCTATAAAACTGAAACATTATCTCTATGACCCATGGCAAAATGTGTAAGTTTGCAGGAAATGAATGTTAAAAAGTCAACATTTTGGGCTTAGGACCCCCAAAAGGCTAGTGCCTGACTGCGTATGTGGGTAAGGATTTGTAGGATTGTAGAGGACACGCCCCCCTCAGAGAGAGACACAGCTTAATGTGAGCTCTCACATCTTTCAACATGTTTTTTACGAAAGGATAGATTTGGAGTTAGAAACATAGTCTGTCCCACAGTTGGATAAAGAAAGTTTGTAGTCAAAGTACGCAGGAGTCATGAGGCAAACAGCAAAATGCACAATATTAAAAAAAATATATATATAATATCGACTTGGGGCTAGCCATTATAAGTTCACGCGCGCAGCCGGTTTGGGTTCCGTGTTAGGTCTCTCTTTATGTAGTGTTGTGTCTCTCTTGTTGTGATGTGTGTTTTGTCATATTGTATGAATTTCTTTTTTTAATCCTAGGCCCCGTCCCCGCAGGAGGCCTTTTGGCTTTTGGTAGGCCATCATTGTAAATAAGAATTTGTTCTTAACTGACTTGCCTAGTTAAATAAAAAATATATGGATGTGGGTAGGATTATTTCTCATTTTTGTAGCCCCTTGATGGCCAGGGGAGCTCTTTTTCACACCATCCTTCGCTTTTGCTCCCCCTCCTGTCCAGCTCCAGCGTTCGCCGGCCTTCTAGCTGCTGCCGAACCTGCTGCTGGCAAACACCCTTCACTCATTAACCCTGGACTTGTCTTGTCATCATTACACACACCTGGTTTCAATCCCCACCCTATCACTGTATATATACTCCCTCTGTCATTTGTCTTTGTCGTTCATTGTAAATGTTGCTTGTTTTCCTGAGAGGAATCTCCTATTTCCTGAGTACTTTATTATTTTGCACTTTGGGTTTTGCTTTAATATATGGTGCTTTAATAAATTCACTAGTTCCAAACCTGCAACTGCCTCCTGCCTACACCTCTCTACACTGTTGTCAGTGGAGATTCTCCTCCTTTACAACGAGCCTTGGCAACGAGTGCTACGCAGGGATCTCTTGACCCAGGTGAATAGAGAGAGGTTCCACCCTCACACATTAACCATGGCCCTCTTGGCCTGGCTCTTGAGAAGATAAATGCGACAGGCTTGCTTCTTGGAGTCATTGAGACTATCCAACGTGCCAGAGCCCCTTCTACAAGCTCACTGTATGGAAACAAGTGGTGTGTTTTGAGACATGGTGTGATCTAAAATAGATCATTCCTTACCAATCGCTCTGTATCCAAATTTGTATGGTTTTTACAGGACCTTTTGGACAGAGGGAAGGCTTTCTCCACTGTTAAGGTCTATCTAGCCGGCCTGTCGATAGGGTTTAACAACACAGTAAGGAAACACCCTCTGTTATGTGGTTTCATGAAGGGAGCGCGCTGCTTACGCCCAGTCTCCAAGCCTTTAGCCCCGTCTTGGTATATGTCTATTGTGCTTGAGCTGATTTCACAGCAACCATTTGAGCCGCTGGAAAGTGTGGAGTTGAAATATCCCTCCTTAAAGGTGGCTTTTCTGAATAAAGTCCACCAGTTATGCCTACAGTTTGACCTGATGTTATCCAAGGTAACATGGATAATGCCTAACCCAGCATTTATGCCTAAGGTCAGCTGCAATTGCAATTGTCTCGCCTTAAAGTTTATGGCTTTACAACCGCCTCCCTTCACTTCTATGGAAGAAGTGTCTCCACTTTTTTTGTATAGTACGTGCTTTGCGCATGACGTAACAGTGACCAACTCTTTAGTGTCTTGGGTGCCCTCCTGTAAGGGGGTCAACTCTGTTCAAAGGCATCTCTTTATAAGAGATTTGTGAGATGGCATGTTGGGCCACCACTCATACTTTTGAGGTTTTACCGACTGGAAGTCATTACATCTTCATTGGCACATACTGTTCTCAGTGTCGGAGCCTTTGAGGGGTGATACTGTTGGGACTACCCTGGCTTCAGATAGCATGTCTGCGATATGGGACTTGGCTATATCCCAATGTGAGACATCGAAACAAGTATTTGAAATAGAACTTAGGGCTACTTGTGTAACCCCGGTGCTATGATAATAGGAGTGAGATGTCTCACAGTGTTTCCCTGGTCGCAAGAGCGCAAAGGAGAGAGGCATGCTTGAGAATGACCAGTGGGCAGGCTCTGGTTATTTTCTCTGTCATGAAGTACAGACAAGTTATTTTGCATCATCTTGTTTTGTTGCTTTTCTGTTTTAGTTTTTCATGACCAGTAAGCAAATATTTATTTGACTGACCACTGCCTATCTGTCTCTGTGTACACTTGGGGGGAAGGGTAGAGAATTGGAACGTAACCTTCTTGAATGGGGATGCCAGTTATATTCAATTTCTATGTGTCTTCTATGTGTCTGTGTTTTTTCAGTTCTATTAATTATATTTCAATGTGTCTCACATATTGTACTGAGATCCAAACTATTGCAGATTACTTTTTGAGAAGGCACAGCCCACTGCCCACACCTAGGGAAATGTAAGCATAATTTTTGTGTCCAGACTACCCTCACTCTCACTGAAGGGGATATATCACACACAGTGAACACACTCAGCATAGAGATCTTCCATGTTGTTATCTATTGGCTGCCTGGGCTCTTACATAACCTAGATATTTTACTTTCGTATTACAGTATCATATGATTTCCCAGATACAGGTGCAGTTCTCATCACCAGTTATGTAATTTTATCTGTGAAGAAAGGGATGTAGTATTTGCCTCGAGACTGCAGGGTTGCCAGTCCAAGCCTTGATTCTGTCTGTTGTCCTTTGTATAAGATTTTTTTGTTGTATTTTTTTAGACTGACCACTGCCTATTCCTCTCTGTGTACACTTGGGGAGAAGGGTAGATAATTTGGATGCAAACTTCTTGAATGGGTTGTTTGTTCTATAGGTTCTATATCTATGTATCAGTCAGATATGCTTTTCAGTCCTAGTAATTTTTGTTCTATGCATTTTACACCTTTTTGTTAACATCGCGATAGTTCACACGCAGCTTCAAACCAGTCGGCACACTTACTGACAGGTAGGTAACGAACAGAGTAGTACAGAATTAGATAGGAGGGTTTAGTTGTTCTTAATGTTTGGTTCTTTAGTCCGTAAACTATGATTGACTAGACACTCCAGTACAGTAGGTGGCGGCATTCAACGATAACGTTTGTTTGCGGACCGCCATAATATTATAGAAGAAGAAGGTAACGAACAGTTTTGCAAAACGTTTGGATTAGTAGCGAACTACACGATTTGCTGTGTTAAAATTAAAGTCGTGTGGAATTGAGGAGTAACTCAATGTGTTGCTTGCTTTTTTAGCTAGCAAGTCGTTGGAAATCGCTTTAGCTATTCAGCTAGGCTAACGTTAGTGAAAGTAAACAAACCAAGAAACCCAGCTAACTGTTACTACAAACGTTAGCTGATGTGTCATCAAGGCGCTTTGCTGAAATAGACTTATAAGTGAGCTAGCTAGATACTCGGTATTCATATGTGTGTCTCCATGAAGGGTAGCTAAACTATGTGACATAGCAACATTTATTTATTTGTAAATGTATCCCTCATCCCCTCGCCTTATCTCCTCTTCCACTTCTTCTGTGCATGACAGAAACCAAACAATGCAGTGCAACAATGTGACAACTATCCCCAAAGGGCTACTGCAGCTTCGAGGCAGTTTGAGTAGCATGATGGACAGCCTGTACTATAACCCCAAGGTAACAGTGCACCCTGTCTCCTCTTCAGCAACACTGTTACAAACTCTTGGTCTAACAGTAACAGGCATGTAGGGACCTATTACTTCTTAATAGGACAATAGGTCATGTGAAGCATGTTCACGACCCTTCTCTCTCCTCACTAGGTGGCAGAGCTGATGAACACATCAATGGGGCAGTACCTCAATGGCCACCCATTCTTAGCCATGGCTGTGTTGGTATTTGGCGCCATGGCCACTGTACCCATTGGGATTTTCCTAACCTTTGCCACTGTTACATTCATTGGTGCCACTGTGGGTTTAGTTTTATTGGAGGGTAAGTCCCTACACTACCTATACAATACCTACTGTCCACTACTACAGTGCCAATACACTCTTCCCAGCTGTGTAGTATAACAACTAGCCTGAATGCCTGTCTATCAGGGACAATGATGGTGGCTAATACTGAAACCCTTTCTCACTCTCTTGTTTTTCCTCATTATTCCTACCTCCTCCCTCTCCCTCCAGTGTTTCTGCTATCCCTGGGAGGGGTCAGTCTGCTGTGTGTGCTCTCTGCTCTGGCCATCCTCTCCATCCTGGTCTCCTTGGTCCTCGGTGCCTGTTACATTACCTCTTACAATGTGCTCAACTTCTACTACAGCCAGCGGTATCAAAACACACAGCCTGGAGTGAACACACACACATACACAGAGGCCCTTCATTTGAGATTCTCATTATCTCCCTCTTTCTTTCTCTCTTTCACCCAGTGTCAGTAGGTACCGAGTCACTAGGTTGGAGCCTGCGACAAATGTAACAGTCATAGAACAAGATGGGTGTGTTCAACTTAACACATTATTTGGTTGATGAACAAAAACGCCTTTCTAGATATACAGTTGAAGTCGGAAGTTTACATACACTTAGGTTGGAGTCATTAAAATTCGTTTTTCAACCACTCCACAAATTTCTTGTTAACAAACTATAGTTTTGGCAAGTCGGTTAGGACATCTACTTTGTGCATGACACAAGTCATTTTTCCAACAATTGTTTACAGACAGATTATTTCACTTAAAATTCACTGTATCACAATTCCAGTGGATCAGAAGTTTACATACACTAAATTGACTGTGCCTTTGCACAGCTTGGAAAATTCCAGAAAATTATATGTCATGGCTTTAGAAGCTTCTGATAGGCTAGTTGACATCATTTGAGTCAATTGGAGGGGTACCTGTGGATGTATTTCAAGGCCTACCTTCAAACTCAGTGCCTCTTTGCTTGACATCATGGGAAAATCTAAAGAAATCAGCCAAGACCTCAGAAAAAAAATTGTAGACTTCCACAAGTCTGGTTCATTCTCGGGAGCAATTTCCAAACGCCTGAAGGTACCACGTTCATCTGTACAAACAATAGTACGCAAGTATAAACACCATGGGACCACGCAGCTGTCATACCGCTCAGGAAGGAGACGTGTTCTGTCTCCTAGAGATGAACGTACTTTGGTGCAAAAAGTGCAAATCAATCCCAGAACAACAGCAGAGGACCATGTGAAGATGCTGGAGGAAACGGCTACAAAAGTATCTATATCCACAGTAAAACGAGTCCTATATCGACATAACCTGAAAGGCCGCTCGGCAAGGAAGAAGCCACTGCTCCAAAACGCCATAAAAAAAGCCAGACTACGGTTTGCAACTGCACATGGGGACAAAGATTGTACTTTTTGGAGAAATGTCCTCTGGTCTGATGAAACAAAAATAGAACTGTTTGGCCATAATGACCATCGTTATGTTTGGAGTAAAAAGGGGGAGGCTTGCAAGCCGAAGAACACCATCCCAACCGTGAAGCACGGGGGTGGCAGCATCATGTTGTGGGGGTGCTTTGCTGCAGGAGTGACTGGTGCACTTCACAAAATAGATTGCATCATGAGGAATGGAAAATTATGTGGATATATTGAAGCAACATTTCAAGACATCAGTCAGGAAGTTAAAGCTTGGTCGCAAATGAGTCTTCCAAATGGACAATGACCCCAAGCATACTTCCAAAGTTGTGGCAAAATGGCTTAAGGACAACAAAGTCAAGGTATTGAAGTGGCCATCACAAAGCCCTGACCTCAATCCCATAGAAAATGTGTGCAGAACTGAGAAAGCATGTGCAAGCAAAGAGGCCTACAAACCTGACTCGGTTACACCAGCTATGTCAGGAGGAATAGGCCAAAATTCACCCAACTTATTGTGGGAAGCTTGTGGAAAGCTACCCAAAACGTTTGACCCAAGTTTTACAATTTAAAGGCAATGTTACCAAATACGAATTGAGTGTATGTAAACTTCGGACCAAATGGGAATGTGATGAAAGAAATAAAAGCTGAAATAAATCATTCTCTCTACTATTATTCTGACATTTCACATTCTTAAAATAAAGTGGTGATCCTAACTGACCTAAGACAGGTAATTTTTACTAGGATTAAATGTCAGGAATTGTGAAATACTGAGTTTAAAGGTATTTGGCTAAGGTGTACTTTAACTGTATCATACAATGTTGTTTCTCATAAGTTTAAAGTGTCCCTTTAATTTAATACTCAAGTTGTTTGTTCTCTCCCCTACTTTAAAATCTGGCAGAGAAGAAGATGAAGCCGGAGGTATAAGGAGCTGCAGCGTCAGTGATGGAGATGGCCTTCTACAGACACAATTGTATACTGATCACTGCACTGCAGTCCTCTCACTGGCAGATAGAGGTTCCTCTAGACTCGAGAATTAGATAGAGTAAAACCTCAGGTTGACTTTTCATTAAAGGCCCAATGCAGCTGTTTTTATCTCAATATCAAATAATTTCTGGCTAATAATTAAGTACCTTACTGTGATTTGTTTTAAATTAAAACAAACAAAAATTGCTTCTTAGCAAAGAGCATGTTCTCAAGCAATAATTGTTTAGGTCTAAGTGGGGAGGGAAAAACTGAACAATATCTGTTATTGTCAGAGATGTTTGGAACTCACTTTCTTATTGGTCTATTAACTAATTTACCGCCAGGTGATGTCAACAGGCAGCCCACCAAAGCAGGCTGAAATTTCAGGTGGTCTTTTCAAACAGCTCTTGCACTGAAAGGGCATCATTTTCACAATTGCACAGTATTATTCCAACATCATTGTCTGGAAATATTTATAAAACAGAAAAATCATGTCTTTGACTGCCCTGGGCCTTTAACTATAAAAATCTATTATCCAAACAGCCCAATGGAATCATCACCATTGATACAAGTATTAATATTTATTTATATGATTCTGGAGGTTGTATAATTTCACCTGACAATGTAGGCACATTGATTGTTAATTTATTTTATTGCATTATAGCATTTGTACTAATATCTCTATTTTCTTGATCTTTCTAAGGGTTAAGAGTACAAATATGTATATTTTATACATAAACAGTTGAAATTCAAGCTGCTATCGGTTGCTAGTCTGATTGTCAGATGTTACATGCAATGAATGTACCTTGGTTTTTATTGTCCTCATCATTTGCAATGGAGAGGGGACTAAGAACCTGTAATGGTAGAAATTATTTGTTAAACAAAGCCCATTTAGAACATGACAGATGACCAGGTAGCAGTGAAAATAATATACATGTTACTACTACATTGTATTTGACAATCTGTGTATTCTGTAAACAATGTGTACATTTGCCAAAGATTTCATTAAATGTGTTAATCTAGTTTTGATCCACATAGGATTAATAACAGGTCAGTCTTTTACGTTTAAAATCTGTGGTCCATTTGAACAGTGGGAGCTAGTTTCTGTGACTAAGGTCATGTCTGTTTTTGTAAACCAGAAATGTAAAGTATGCACTAATAGAGATGATAGTGACTGATGATTTGTATCAAAAATAAAGTGTTTTTATATGTATTCAATTGAATGTACCTTTTCTCTGAAGGTTAGTGGTGAGATGTTACTTTGATGGAATGTTTAAAGTAAATCACTTCAACTGCATTAAATTGATTTGCTCTAGAAAGCCAGTGTCTCAGTATTGTAAGACATTTTTCTAATGTACAAAAGTGTGCCCATTTGTAATGATTGACCCTTCATAGATTTGTAGTTCTGGCCTTGAGCAGTTCTTGTTAAATGTTCTGTATTGTCATGTTTAAGGTGGACCCCAGGAATAGCAGCTGATGCTTTCGCAACAGCTAATGGGGATTCTAATAAAATACAAGTAATTCTAAGTACTTACCATTTTTTGGCTAATCTTTTTCTAGCTGTCTGTACATAGGTGTTTTTTCACATTAACAAGATAAAATTGTGCTTTTCCATAAAAAGTTTATTGGAGGTGAGGTGGTATCACAGTTATCATGCAACTTAAAACAAAAGAAGCTATAGGAATGACTCAAATTAAAAGACTATGAAGGTTTACTTAGCTGGGAAAATGGGTCAAATCTCAACATGTTACTCAACTGCATACATACCAAACACCATATCTCACACATTCCTCCTCAACCCTGTTCTAGAATATCATGTATATTTCAATGGGTCTTTTACCTCTGTGACAAATGACTGCATCGTTATTTAAACAGCTAAACAAACTGACCATGTAAGGCAATTACAGTATTCAATCAAATTAACCTTAGTCTATGACTGCATTGAAAACAAACCAAATAGCCCTATCGGGAAGCACATTTACTGATATGGACCCCTAAATTACTTACAATCATCCAATGTTGAACAAGCTGATGCTGGGCCTAAGTAATGCAATAAACTCTTATTTTGGTTGGTGATGTGAACGGTGATATGTATCATGTTAAGAGGGGAACTTCATCTTAGAATGACAAGTATGTACATAAATGGAGGACACCAAGATGAAGAATTTATGCTTTTCAAATTTGACAACTGCATTGAAGCAAATTTTACCAAAAATGTCAAAAGGGCAACTGGAAAAAAATATATTGGGCAAAGGGTTCTATAAACACAAGAACCCAGAAGTGGGCTTTGCAGGATCACTTTTTCAAGAGAGGAGTGCAAACTGGGATATCCAAATGAAAGAGCACCTACAAAACATAAGTAAATGTAGTTGTGAATAATAAAATTGGCCAAGGGGGTACAGTCATGTAAAAAACAAGACATAAAATCATTACATAATACTCCTTGACACATCGTTTCCATCTTAATCAAAGACTACATTTTTGCATTTCATTTTGAAGTTTGGCATGGTACTTTGTATTGAGTCAACCCTAATCAATACAATGCATATTGAGCCATCAAAGAGCACACCTCATGTCGAAAAAAAAAACATGTTTTCTTTCTATTTTGAACAGCAATGAGAAAAGGTAAGGCAAGATGCTAAAAATAGATATCTGATGACTGCGTGAAGACCTGGGATGACCTCTCATTCAGTTTTGGAGCCGTTGTTTACCAGTTCAAAGTTATTCATGAAGAAGACTAGTGTTTCCCCCCCTTGAGTCGCTCTGTCTCTCAGGCATCTTGTGCTTGCTCAGCGGGGTTCCCGTGATGTCATCTCCACGCACCCTGAGTCTGCTGGGAGACACGGGGTCTCCGTCTGAACCTCTCATGCTGGCAGGCTCAGCTTCTTTCCTTTCAGCACTGAGGATTATAGAGATACATGTCAGAGGGTCCAATGATTTTTTTTTATGCATTTCCCTTGCAATGTGCTGACTCCTGTGCACTACAACATTCAAACTGTATCTAGATAGAGTATAACTCATTTAGAATATGATGTAGTCCTACAAACTCAACCATCAATTACTCCAACAATGCTTACTTACGCATACATAAAGTACCAGAAGGTCAAACAGCGAATACACAGATGGCAGAACATAAATCAGAGGTGGGCATTTAGGTGGACACTCACCTTTGGTGACATAAAGGTAGAAGAAGTCGCAGTAGAGGATGGTCTGCACCATGCCGGCCACGATGGCAATCATGTCAAAGAAACCCTCGAAGTAAAAGCGCCAGATCCAGTTGAAGAGGTACAGGGCCCGGTAGAGACCCAGGAAGAACAGGTAGTGGGTGGTGATTGTCTCCGCCTCGCCCGTCTTACTGATCATGAAGAGCTGGGGCAGGATGGCCACCGACTCCAGGTAGATGGAGAATGTCCACAGGATCTGATAGAAAGACAAACAACAATGTATATTAGCCATTAATCTCATCCGCCAGCTCTCTCATAACTGACCATGCGGAATAGGTTAAGTAGCCATCAACTAAGGGTTTCTCCTTCATATGTAATGTAAATGTCTCTAACCTCTAGGAAAGAGAAGTCATGGTTGACCAGGCAGGCGAGGCCCCCTACAGGAACCACCAGGAACTCCATTCGGAAGCTGTCATGGTTCCCATCATAGGTGGCCTTGAACTTCATGTAGATCAGGTAGACAGTGGCGTAGGCACAACCAATGTAGATCACCTGCAGGGAAGAGTAGAGGGAGAAAATGAACGTATCCCATATTAATGGTGCTGAGAAGAAAATAGTAGCGCAGTCTAGACCGTCTCTCATAAGGACTTGTGCCAGAAGAAATCTACAGATAGAACTTATCTGAAGCCCCAGAGAGATTTGGTGAGGACGTTGTCAATTGCTTATGCAGACAACTCTAAGGGATTCCACAGATTCCGCCTGGTCTAACTCATAACACTTAATCAATACTATCAGTGGTTTGGAGGTATGGAGAGAAGGAAAGGAAGGCTCATTATTAAGGCCCAGCCATCCTCTTACCTTCATGGTGGTGTTGTAGAGGGAAATGAAGGAGGTGAGGAGGTCCAGGTAGCGAGTAGTGAAGACCAAAGCAAATAGGATCTGGCTCTTCCCGGAGATACCTGGAAGGGACAACCAGTTTTACAACAGTAGGACAGATAATACCTGGGAATGAAATAAGAAATTCTTCTTCTAGTTTTGCATCACTTCAAGAACAAGTTCTGGAAGAAAGGCAAGTCCTTCACAACTTCTGAAATAGTCTTCCTTTGCAAGCCCCTGCCCGGTCAGAGCTGCAAGTGTGATAGTATCTTATTAACAGAACTTTGAATGAGAGAAACCCATGTCTGACTACAGGGTAAATTAAGTGTATCTGTTTGCTGAAACTACATCAAGAAATGCAGCAGCATCTCAAGACCAGGGTGTTCACCCAGCAACTAATGCATCTACATGTAGGCCTAATCGTAATGTGCACAATAAATCTTATTTATTCCATATATTACAGTGACTGGTATTAGGAAAAAGACAGCAGATCCTAATGCCTCAAAAACAAATTAATCCGATGTAAACAAGGTCAATGAGAGAAACGTGTGCGAGTGTTTAGAATATGGGATGTGCTCAGCTAATTTGAGACATAAATGTAATAGTGTCGACTACTTTTGAGTGAGAATGCATTGATTCCTTGCCAACTAATTTAATTTCGTGAGACTTTCAAGAATGCCACGTCAGAGTCCAGATCTAACAATCAAACGCCGGGCTACATTGAGTGAACTCGCATGCCAGACTATTGCAGAAAACAAGGTGACACTAGACGGGATGTTTAAACAGAAGTTATAAATAAATACCTCATCTGAAAGCAAGGTAGAGTGTCCAAACCTGCATCACTTTATGAGTAATCGATTTTTTTTTAAATCGACTATTTTGGCTGTTACACGTAGCTAGCTAATTAGATACCGTAGCTAACATGTTTTGCATATCAAGTTAGCTAGCTACCAGTTACATAGGTGGCAAACCAGATATTCAATGAAGGCTTTGAGTAAACAGTAATCCGTTAAACTAGTAGTTAACTTTAAAATCAGAGCAATCCAAGTTGCCGCTCTAGAATAGACAGCTAGCAAGTTGACATGCTACTGTGGTGAAGTAGCGAACGTTCAACCAATTCAAGCTCACCAACTAGCGAACACAACAGGATCTGCATATAATTGTTTCATGATGCATTATATATACACTGATCAACACTTAATGCCATTCGTTGCTTGTTTGTTCTGTAACTAAATATTAGTGGGTTCGGGATATAACGCTAACGTTAACTATCCATGTTAGCTAGCTGTCTACAGGGATCTAAACTACAGCTAACTAGATGGGTTGGAATATGGGCAGACGGCTAACTAAATACATAAGTAGACAGCACATAGCCAATAAGTCATTTGAAGAAATATACATTTTAGTAGCTAATATACTCACCAGCACACGACCTGGTTTTCCATATTTTGAGCAGGAGAATGATGATAGCTGCCATGTGAGAGAGGTCTCCCGTTAACCTGAAGATGTTCATTGCTAGAGCTGATGCCTTCTTTTGACACCGGTGAAAATGACTTAAAGTCTACTGTTAAATTTTCTGGTTTAAACTAACTTATTTAACCGGCTTCATAAATCCCTTTTTTGATGCAACGAGTTGAAATATGGCGATAGGGCAAGTCGACGTGGAAGGGGGCGTAAGAAAAACGTAAATTACAAAGCAAGTTGGGTTCGGATTGGATACAGTGGTTTGAGTGAGACCTGTGCTAAACACGCCCACCAGCATCCATTGGTAAGAATTTCTAGTTGAATAATACGCAATGTGACAGTCATGCCAGGCCCTTGAATTTGAAGAACGGCGAACAGATTGATTCTCACATCTCGCTGATGTTGCAACATTACTACGAGAAGACAGCTTTGACTGACAACTGTGAGAGAATTTGTTTGGGATTACAACACCAAACACATAATGATGAGATACTTGGTTAACAGGATGGAAAACTGAGAGAAGTGAAAACATCCATCTTCCTGTTCTGTCTATAGCACACTTAGTCATGAGATCACAGCGCGCATTCACACACAACATTGTTTTCATCAGAACGGATTTACCAGTGTTTTCCTCTTTCACGCTAATTCATCTCGACAGCCGGTAAGGACATATCAGCTAAATTAAATGTATCTTTATGTCAGTATGATCAAATATCAGATTAAAACTGGTTTGATTCCATATTAGCTTCACTTATAACGATTGAGAGTACAACTTTATGATTGTACCTGTATCTGTTTTTACTCCAGACTTCATGGAGAACAGGGAAAACTGCCCCCCAGGGTTATCGTTACACCAACCAGACGATATCATTTGGCGGATAGGGGGTCAGTCAGCCTCTCTCCCCTGTAACATCGATAACATCGATACATATGATACCAATAGGAACATTGATTTCCTCTGGTTCGTCTTCAAGCAGGACGCTCACCACTCGGTCGATCTGATGACCCAGCAACACAAATACAGCCTGGAGAGAAACAGCCTAAATATCAACTCACTCCAGGCCAATGACAGCGGGGTGTACCACTGTGCTGCCCTGTTTAGAGACGTGGTATGCCGCGGGGCACAGGAGATAGGGCAGGGCACCACGCTGGTGGTGAGAGGTAAGAGCATAGAATTAAATAGAACATGTGTCATTTGAAATTATTACTCATCATTTAATGTATCTCTATGGGTAAGAGTGTTTGGGGTAGCAAGGGGGACTTTTCAGTTCTACTCAAGTTTTGCCGTTACAACCATATGAAAACCAAGTGCCAGTTCTCCTGTGTGCTTTCAGAGAGGGGCATGCAGATGGCCTGGCATGTTTTGCTGTGGCTGCTGTTTGTCCTGTTGGCCTTGTACAGTCTGGCAATACTGATTCTGATCATTCGTAAGAAGGTAAGCTATTGTATTACTCTAGATACATACATATAATGATCATTATGAATTGGTTGTTGTTTGAGACGTAACAGTGCATAAAATATATTGACCAATCATGCAACCATCATAATCATCTAGTCTACATTGGATTCTAACCTGCTCATTCTACACTAGACTGGGAAAGACATTGCCGTTTGCAGAGTCACACAGAAGGGTGACATCCAGGTGCAGTCTTCTCTTTTCTACTGCCTCACTGAAGTTGTTCATGATGTCTTAAAGAATACTTGATACCACCACAATGTGCTCACAATATTTAGTTTCACCATGTTGTGGAAAGCCCAATGTCTTAAACAAGGAACAGCTAGATTTCTAAGCCCTTGCTATCATTGTTTTGTAAGAGGGGTTATTCCTCTTCAGTAAATTCCTAGTATAATCCTCAGTCTCACAATGTTGAGACTTTAATGTATGTTTACATTGCAGAAAGACAAGGAAATACAACACTTTTTAGTTATTTACCACTGCGATGTAACCAATTTGTTTGCTGTTCATTCTCTCTTACAGAAGAATAAAGTTCGAGTACAGTTTGGTGCTGTTGTGCAAGAGCTGTACGGCAAGAGGAACTTACGAAGTAACAAGAAAACCCCCAACCACAGTAGCCCTGCTCTAAACAAGGTACGGGATGGTCACATTGCCTTTTCCTAATATGGCTTATTGGCTTTCCTAATAAGTATGAGAGGCTAGGAAAGTGCTTAGATTTGTTATGTTTATGTTATGACTCATATCAACCTGTTTTCAATTGACTAAATTATCACACCTTGTTCTTAAGCAAACTCTTCTCTATCAACACATCTAATCTACACCATGTTGACTCTACAGCTGATAAACTCAACTGAATCGTCTTGCAGGTTGAAAGCCCCCACTCCAACCATCCAGAGGACATTTACCAAAACCAGTGACTCAACAAAAAGGAGAACCACTAATGACAGCTACTTCCCTACACAGACTGATCTTCAGGCGGGAGAGACTATAAACTATAAGGACACTGCTGACCTGCAAAACGACTAACCAAAATCTAAAACTGACCCTTACCTTAACCAAAGAGAGTAACAAGACAAAGACAATCCCGATTTGATGAACTTCAAATTAATCAGAAAGAAAAAGTCCCTCTACTGAATCTGAAGATCACCTATTTGAATATCCAATTTTTTTAGTCCGGGTTTCAGGTTCAAAAGTCAACGTAAATAACACGTGCAAGTTATTTGAATGAAGGCTTATTTTTTTTAATTAAAATGGAAACAGTGTAAAAGGACTTGTAGAAAACATTCCCCAACAAATTAATGCAAATCATTTGAATAAACAGCATATTTGTTTGGTATTAACTATTTAGACAAAGGCACAACATCACAATGGTTCAGGTCCCATGATAACAGTATGTAGTATACACAATGTCAAAGAAAATATCTGTTTCACATTCAATTTGTTTGGAGAACAAAGTCTGCAAACTAATAAATTATGTGAAAGTAATCTGATGCTACAATATCCCTCAAACTTGGCTAAGTCATACAGTTTTCACAGTAACTAACATAATATTATTGCATAGAGTAATAGCAGACTCAGGTACTGTGCTCCTGCTACCAGAGTTAGGGTCAGTACCATTCCCTTCATCACCACCAGACAAGTTCACAGACAAACATATACAGATGGAGTGTTTTCTTCTGCAGTACCCTCCGGCCATTACACCCCCATGTTCCCTTTATGAGTGCTGCAGCAACCTATCAAGTCTTAAAACACAGCATAGACAGTGACTCATAAACAGCATAAATTGAGTGACTCAGCCGTCGATATACATGGTGTCCACGGTGTGACTGTTGCGTATTGAGAAGGGCTTCCAGGCGAAGACTTGCAGGGCAGCGACACACATGGGCACCACACACACCAGGTAGAACATGGTGGTGTGGAGGGCCTCCAAGTCACTGCAGGGGAGGAGTAGGACATTATTCAGACAGTACAGGATATGTTACAAGATATAGAGGAGATACTGGAAATGTGTTGTCATGAATTCAACCAGTATGTCTGTGTATCAAGACAATTCATAAAAATTACATCTAATAATGCTATGATAGAGATGCATTAAAGTAACGTATAATTAACTACCATGTCGTAGAATAGATGCAGTTGCTTTCCATGGGTTCACTGACACAATTAATGTAACATGTCAATGCAGCTATTTCACCACTAGGGGGAGTAAGCAGTTCTCAGTAAGCGTAACATTAGAGTTCAAGCTTTAACCCCAGCAAGTTGTCAAACACTACATCTATGGACAACAATGTGTGATATCGGCACCTGAAATGAATCAAATGCTACTTTAATTCAGCAGGTGACTCGCTGGCAGTGAACCAATCCTAGATCATTCCTACTCCTACAGCCCGTAACAGTAAGACTGGTTTGGTCAGGCTAAAGTTAATTTGCATGCTGGCAGAGCAAACATGGATTATAGCTAATAATGCAAAACACAGAACAGGATCTTAAATGGTCGTCCTTGATAGTCTAAAGTGCCTTCCTCGCCTCACTTATCTGAAGACACAGATCAGATACAAGCAAAATGGATGTCTACAGGGAATTCACTTTCACTTTTTCAGTACTCACTACAATAATACAATTAGCAAAAAGGAGATAAGGAGTGGACATTTAAGACTATTGAGACGCAGCCCTTACCTGGTGTTTGCACCCCTCCCAGCAGCCCTTACCTGGGGTTTGCATCCCTCCCAGCAGCCCTTACCTGGGGTTTGCATCCCTCCCAGCAGCCTTTACCTGGGGTTTGCATCCCTCCCAGCAGCCTTTACCTGGGGTTTGCATCCCTCCCAGCAGCTCTTACCTGGGGTTTGCATCCCTCCCAGCAGCCTTTACCTGGGGTTTGCATCCCTCCCAGCAGCCCTTACCTGGGGTTTGCATCCCTCCCAGCAGCCCTTACCTGGGGTTTGCATCCCTCCCAGCAGCTCTTACCTGGGGTTTGCATCCCTCCCAGCAGCCTTTACCTGGGGTTTGCATCCCTCCCAGCAGCCCTTACCTGGGGTTTGCATCCCTCCCAGCAGCCCTTACCTGGGGTTTGCATCCCTTCCAGCAGCCCTCCCAGCAACCCTTACCTGGGGTTTGCATCCCTCCCAGCAGCCTTTACCTGGGGTTTGCAGCCCTCCCAGCAGCCCTTACCTGGGGTTTGCATCCCTTCCAGCAGCCCTTACCTGGGGTTTGCAGCCCTCCCAGCAACCCTTACCTGGGGTTTGCAGCCCTCCCAGCAACCCTTACCTGGGGTTTGCAGCCCTCCCAGCAACCCTTACCTGGGGTTTGCAGCCCTCCCAGCAACCCTTACCTGGGGTTTGCATCCCTCCCAGCGTCCTTCAGGTTCTCATAGCCAAACTGGTTTAGGATGGAGACCACCAGCATAGGAGCCAGAGACTGGGCTGGTTTAGTGAACAGAGCATTGGTCCCAAACACCATGGAGGAGAGGGGGGAGCTGTAGAGGACACAGAGGGAAAGGACACAACAAGGCTTTAATACTTGATCCACTTACTTTGACGTCATAAGGATATAACAATGACAATAATAATCATGGATTGGAATGATTGGATTTATATTTTCCATCAAGGGCTCAAAGCGCTTTTAGCCATACCCTTGCTAGTGTTTATCACCGTCACTGTGTTTACATTCCTGTCTGTGTACTGTACGTGACTTACAGAGATGCACATTGATTGTAACCTTTTGCATTTGAAATTCAAATAACTTCCTCTTCCACACTTACTTTGGTGGGTTAATATCAATACATACTTAATGTGCCCTTCAAAGTACATACAGCCTCAGTTGCTTTTGTAATGTTAGGTAGGTGCCCTTCCAAGGGAGGCTGTTAGGTACTGTAGCACTGCCAATGAAGCTCAGTGTTAGCCTACAGAACACACCTGAGAGTAGTGTTCTATTTCTGTCTATCTGTAATGGATGGCTGGGCGGGTGGAGGTCACTGTGTGCTGATGTGGTACTATTATAACTGTGCTGTCACACAGCAGACCTGGATTTACCTGCGCTTGTGTCTCTGAAGATCTGAGTCGATAATGTCAGCCAGAGGCAGATTAAACAGACTGAAGGCTGCCTGGACAAGGACCCTTAATGGCGACAAAGAGAATATATATATATATTTTTACAATTAAATAGTGTTTGTATGAAAAAAGCAAACAGTTGTAAAATGGCACTGGAGCAAATCATGTTACTGAATTACATAACTGACAGAAATAACGGAAACTTACTGTCATTAATGCCAGTGGCTACAATAACATATAAATAGATGATATAATAACATTACAATGACAATACCATAACATAACTTCTTACATGTTAGCGGTCAGGAAGAATGCCAGGATGTAGTAGTGATGTGGCCCCAGCACCAGCATGACGGCAGCCATGCCAGCTTCCACGTAGAAGGTGAGCAGGATGATCTTGTAGTAGCCTAGGTCGTGGAGCAGGCTCTGACTGCTCAGCACAACCAACTGAGAGAGACGCACCACAGAGAGATGACAATAAGATACAGTAAGTAACACTATGGGAATGAATAGGTGGTCTAGTGTGTGGTCAGCACTTGGCAAGACACTAAATGCAATACATTGGTGATGCTGAGTGAGGTTAGTGACTCCCTCCACTCAGTATAAAGTGTTTTGAGCTGCGGTATGTTACCTGAGGACAGATGAATCCAGCTCCATACATGAAGCTCTTGGCCAGTGACGGAAGCACGTTGGGGGGTATCAGATGCTCCGCGAAGATCATAGTGAAGTTATTACAGAATGCCACCATGAAGACCTGGAAAAAGTGCAATGGATAGGAAATATAAATGTAATGGTCAGCTGTGGTACACACTCATATACACACATATCCCCATTAACAGAACAAACCACATTCTGTGGCCCCATTGAGTGGCTGTATCCCAGTCTTTTTCTGACCTGAAAGAAGTTCATGAGCACAAAGAGCTGGAAGTCCCTATTGGTCAGGATCTGCAAGGTCATAGAGGTCACCAAGGAGAAGGAAAGAGTTGATTGGCCAGAACCTTGGTAGTTTGACCCCGGTGCTGACCCTTTGGTGTCAAAGCGGCTCTCGCTGTGTAGGCCTGTGTAGATCATGCAGCCACAAGCCAGAACGGCCACCAGGACAGTGAAGCCCTG
Source organism: Salvelinus fontinalis (assembly GCF_029448725.1). NCBI lineage: Eukaryota > Metazoa > Chordata > Actinopteri > Salmoniformes > Salmonidae > Salvelinus > Salvelinus fontinalis. Next base: position 70,479,759 of record NC_074666.1, on the reverse strand, counting down.
GAAGGATGGGAAGTCATCCATGTTCTGGGAGAGGAGGCCGCAGAATAGAACACTGGAGGAGCCTATAAGTGACGCCACCTGGGGAGAGGAGGGGGAAGAGGAAACAAAGGTGAGAACACTTTACTGACTTCAGACAACAAAATAAATATACAGCCTAAAATGAAACGGGTAAAAAAGAAACACTACACAAAACACCTCCCTTTCCTACCTGGTTGTATTTGATGAGTCTCAGCCTGCTCTGGTGGTGGCCTGATATCTCTGCAAAGAGGGCGCACTGCGCCAGCAACACAAACGTCAGCATCCCGTCGAACGCACACAACGCCACCATCAGGTGGACGCCGCTCATCCAGTCGCCGGGGGCGTACTCTCGCCATGGAAACCAGGCGAGCAGGAAGGCGATTGCGTAGAAGGGAGCACCATACAGGATGGAGAGACGACGTTGAGAGCAGCACGGTACGCGGGAGTTATCCTGCAGGTAGCCGAACAGAGGGTCGTTCACTGCGTTCCACACCATGTACACCACCTGTCAGGATGAAGAGATGACAGAGGGATGACATAATTATTGTCTTGTTTGCATAGAAACGTGTATCTCAAAGTTGCTAATATTGCACAAATTACACATGTCAAAGGACTGTATATGCTGTCATGTGTTGTTCGTTCCACTTAATAAAGTGTGAGCAAGCTGCATGGCCAATAATACCATTGTATGTACATTCCTTACTACCATTGAGCATTGACATATCAAGCCAGTTATTCCCATTTTGAATTGACATACTATTATTGGGCAGTGCACAATGTAGGCCTATTATTATACAAGCGCACCATAGTCATAGGGCCCGAAGGCCACAGTCGCTGTTTAATAAATAATAATTTGTTTCGGTTACTCTCGCAACACTCTAACCACTGGGCTACCTGCCTCTTATATAGTTTACAGTATCTGTTACTGTAGTACAGTACTCACTTGTGACTGATGGAAAGCTCCCTCTGATATCTTGTATTTGTTGAGGAACAGCTTGACATAGTAGAAGCTGAATATGCTGTTCATCATGCCTGCTCCCAGCGTGGTCATGGAGTAAGCCACGGAGGCGGGGTGAGCCCCCAGACTCGCCAGGTGCCTCAGGATGTTCAGGCCGCCGAAGGTGCGAACACCTGCGGCTGGTTTCTCCACAGTCATGCCTGGTGGTGGTTTAATTTCTCCAGGCTACTCACTTTGATCTAATTACCACAGATTTGCAAAGTGAGTCGAGTGTCACTTGAGCAAAAGGTGGATTTATAGAAACGGAGTTCACAGCTATTCATATTCCATGGCAAAAGTGCTGCAGTCGCGCGCAGGATTTCTACTATTTCGGCTTGGTCAGCAAACAGACTTTACAAATACTAATTAAGATAACCTCACTGACGAATACACAATCACAACTATATGTTAATATAAAATAATAACATTATGCTCCTCTCCTCGCGTGCAGCTATCAAACCCGTTTCTGTAAATGCGGAAATAGGCGGGGCAATAATCCATGTGACCGAACCATAACAAACAAACATTGGACAAAAAGGTGCTCTGGTCCCACCTACTTTCTAATTATTGGTCAATGAACTGTCATTAAAAAAAGTCGTGTTGCTTTTTACTCAGGGGCTGAGTTCGTTCTCCGGCTGCGCAGATTGCCACGTTGCCGCAGAAAGACACCGGACTACGACACCAGAGGATATTGTCTGGTCACTCCAGGCTGTTTATCACACCGGTGTTTTAGGATTCTGCCGGGTGGAGCGTGCACTCTCTATTGGGATACAATTGTAAAGTGGAAAATGCTGACCGATATGATAGTGGAGGAAGAGTTTGAGCTCAAGGATGAGGAGCCATGGTATGGCAAACAGGACCTTGAGCACGGTAAGATACTTGTGTTGCGGGCGTTGAAGGGAGGGATAGCTCGGTTGCGCCCTAAACAGCCGCAGCTGAGAGAGAACAATCACCAGCCTCTTATTGCAATACGACTCCACTATTATACAGTCATATGAGGTTACAGATTGGAAAATAATTACAAGGTAATTTTAAACTGTCCTAGACAAAATCAGTGAATATCCTCACGGTTATTGCACTCAGGCTGATTACATTTTCAGTGGCAGACATGCAATTGCCAACATTGCAACCGCAAGCCTCAAATAATACAATTTCTTAGACCCACATCCATTCCATTTAAAAAAATAAATAAAATTAAAGTCTCAAGAAAATATGAGTGATTTGTATCGAACACATATCTTATTGTAAATGGTAACACTTGTGACACTCACACAGTCAGTAATAGTGGGGTCTATATTGAGAATTACTGAGAGCCTTCTTGTTGCCAGGATATCCTGAGGCTGTCACTTCCCATGTGTTGATTGTGTCGTGTGTGTGTAGGCTACAGTTTTTGTAGTTTGTTTGGGCACTATTTGCATGTATATGTGTACTACATGATTATTGTGTACCTGTATGTTGTTGATCATGACACTCATTACGTGGCTGGCTGCAACCTGGTCTCAGAGCATTTTGTATTATTCTGTATGTAAATCCAATACACTCCATTTAGTATGATAAGTTTTGTATATTATGTATTAATTTGTGGATGTCCATCACCCAGTTTGTATGATATGTTCTGAATTATAATTTGTAATGTTATGAACTTACAATATGTTACGACTTTGCAATATAATATGTTACGAATTCTTGCTAGGTGGCTAGGATGCTAGCGTTAGCTAGGCTAGGGGGTTAGTTTAAAGGAAGGGTTGGCTAAAAGGGTTAAGGTTAAGGGTTAGCTAACATGCAAAGTAGCTTAAAGTAGTAAGTAGTTGAAAAAGTTGCTAAAATACAAAAGTTATCCGCAATGCGATTCGAACTCGCAACCTTTGGGTTGCTAGACGTTCTCGTTATACAAAACAAAAGGTTAAATTGATACACCTTTATTTTGTTATGGTTCCCACACAGCCATATTTCCATGTTACAGTGCTTGTTTTTAGAAAACAGGTTGACTACCTGTGCAAATTAGCTATCTGCGTCTCCGAACACGTGTGTAAACGGAAAGTCAGACGCCACAAACGTGTTGTCACTGAAAAATACTGTCGGCTGCAACTGTGTTAAACCCGCTTAAATCTGTGTACAGGAAGTGTGTATTTTGCATTTGGAAATAATATTGATGTGATATGAAAGTAGAGGGATTTATGTTTCTAGAACCATACCGCAATTGAGAATCGATTTAGATGGAGTTTTTGGCTGTTTTGGCTGCCAGAGCCAATTCACCTTTAAACAGAACATGTAAGGTCCTTGGACTAAAAGGAGTAATGTTAGCCCAATATTGGACTAAATGAGCCTAACATACTGTGTGTACACATTTGTGAAAGTGTGAACTGATCCATGTTTAGTGTGTATATGCAACAGTGATAATCGTACTCTCCTTGCGCTGTGTTTTGTCCAAATAAATCACCCCAGCCAGTGGTCCCAGTTGAGCATTATTTATTATTTATTAAATAGGAAACAGCACGTTAGTTGTGCAGGGCTTAATGATGTTGATGGCTGTCGATGGCAAAATCTGTAGCATGAAAACATCTGTGTTAGCAGTGGGCTTATGTGACCATTACATCGGTGCATGCTAGCTAACACACTTCTATACAGCAATGATATATCAAAGCATATCCCAGAAAGCCACTCAATCCCTAACAGGTACCATATACCCACACATGTATAAATCAGCAATGTACACATTGTAAAATATAAAAACAGAAAACAGTATTCAGAACGTGTCCTACCCCTTGCGTCCCATTTTCATACTGGGGAGACCTGACGTTCGCGATCTCCCCCTTTCTGCAAGCGGGGCCAATAACAACACGCCTTATTTTCATCGGAATTGAACTAAACAATAAGAATGCTTGAACTTTAAATACACCTTTCTTTAGAGGCAAGTTGGAAACATAACCAACCCTGTTACATATACAATGAATGTGTTTTGTTTGCGTGTATCTATTTACAGATCTCCATTTGGCGGCTCAGCTGGGTAAGACCCTGCTGGACCGGAACCATGAGTTGGAGCAGGGGCTGCAGCAGATGTACTCCACCAACCAGGAGCAGCTGCAGGAGATTGAGGTAGTTAGTCTAAATATGATCATACTAGGCCACTGAGAGCAAATACAAACACACACACCACATTGTAGGCAAATTTTTTCCCCCCAATGATTTAGAATCAGTCGGCAACATAAGATGTGTAATATGAATGAGTCACTTTTTAAACCTTGCTCTGAAGGTCACTATGGCTGGAATATTGCTTATTAATAAATTATCATTTTAACATTCATTCACCAAACTGACTTAGTCTTAGCTAACCTGTCCTTCGGAAAGTATTCAGACCCCACAATGTTTTACACATTTTGTTAGGGTACAGCCTTATTCTAAAATGTATTATTGTTTTTTCCCCCTCATCAATCTATACAATCTATACAAATTCAATTTTTGCTAATTCATAAAAAAACTAAAAAACATCATGTTTACATAAGTATTCAGACTCTTTTCACAGTAGTGTAACGACCCTGGGTTTATAATCGCTAATATTGACTTCCGCATGAGCAGGCTTTTGTGGCACAGTCGATAGCGCACTGGACTTTGGGCTAGAAGGTCGAGGGTTCGAGACCTGCTCTCTGCCTGTTTCATTACATTGGTGTCAGAAGTGATCGGACCTTGCATCCACGGCAGTGAGTGTGCTTGGCCGGTGAGCGCGTTCCTGTAAGACGTAGAGTCGCAAGCTAGCGCGAGGACGCGCTCTTTGAAAGGAGGAAGTAGTGTAATGACCCTGGGTTTATAAGCACGGATATCGACTCTGCCGCACAAGCATGCTTTTGCGACACAGTCGCTAGCGTGCTGGACTTCGGGCTAGAAGGTCGAGGGTTCGAGACTTGCTCCCTGACTGTTTCATTACAGTACTTTGTTGAATCATCTTTGGCAGCAATTACAGCCTTGAGTCTTCTTTGGTATGATGCTACAAGATTGGCACACCTGTATTTGGGGAGTTTCTTCCATTCTTCCTCTCAAGCTCTGTCAGGTTGGATTGGGAGCGCTGCTGCACATTTTCAGGTCACTCCAGAGATGTTAGTCTGGGCTCTGGCTGGGCCACTCAAGGACATTCAGAGACTTGTCCTGAAGCCAATCCTGCGTTGTCTTGGCTGTGTGCATTGTCCTGTTGGAATGTGAACCTTTGCCCCAGTCTGAGGTCCTGAGCACTCTGGAGCAGGGTTTCAGATCTCTCTGTACTTTCTCTTGATACTGACTAGTCTCCCAGTCTCTGCTGCTGAAAAACACCCCCACAGCATGATGCTGCCACCACCATGCTTCACCGTAGGGATGGTGCCAGGTTTCCTCCAGACGTGATGCTTGGCATTCAGGTCAAAGAGTTGAATCTTGGTTTCATCAGACCAGAGAATATTGTTTCTCATGGTCTGAGTCCTTTAGGTGCCTTTTGGCAAACTCTAAGCAGGTTGTCATGTGCCTTTTACTGTCAGTGACCATTGGGTTCTTGGTCACCTCCCTGACCAAGGCCCTTCTCCCCCCCCGATTGCTCAGTTTGGCCGGGCGGCCAGCTCTAGGAAGAGTCTTGGTGGTTCCAAACTTCTTCCATTTAAGGATGGAGGCCACCGTTTTCTTGGGGACCTTCAATGCTGCAGAATTGGTTTTGGTACCCTTCCCCAGATCTGTGCCTTGAACATGCCCTGTCAACTGTGGGACCTTTATATATACAGATGTGTGCCTTTCCAAATCATATCCAATCAATTTAATTTACCACAGGTGGACTCCAATCAAGTTGTAGAAACATCTCAAGGATGTTCAATGGAAACAGGATGCGCCTGAGCTCAATTTCGAGTCTCATAGCAAAGGGTCTGAATACTTATGTAAATAAGGTATTTCTGTTTTTTTATTTGAATCAATTTGCAAACATTTCTAAACCTGTTTTCACTTTGTCATTATGGGGTATTCTGTGTAGATTGCTGAGAATTTTTTTAGAATAAAGCTGTAACGTAACAAAATGTGGAAAAAGTCAAGGGGTCTGAATACTTTCTGAAGGAATTGCACCTGTCCTGTATGTAAACAAAAACAGGGCTTCGGTGTTCAAAAGCAATAAGAAGCTTAGCTCAACTGTATGACGTCATTAGGGAAAAAAAACTACGCACAGACCAACAAGTCCATCAATGGGAGCTGAAAGTCCACGTTGACTAATCTCTCCCCCAAATCTCTTTTCTTGTCAGGCTCTTCCGATCGTTAGTTTCCTCTCGTTAAATGGGATCAAGTGAAAGCCTGTCTGGATTAGCGCATGACTTAATTGGTCCTTGGCATGGTGCAATGCAAGGACAGGTATTTGTCTTACTATCTTTAAGGCACCTTTAGGACACCTTTCACCTCTCTGTAAGGAGAGCAGTGGCCAATGGCTTTATGCTTCCTTCAGTAGCCAAAGGCTTAGTCAAGGTAGTGAACTTTCACATAGTTACTACTGATGTTATCCTGCCACTCAACACAGGGTATCTAAGGCTGTGTTTAGACAGCAGAGCCTAAGAGAACTTGGTGTGCAAATGCTCTTTCCTGCCTCGCACCTCATGATATATGATGGTGTGTTTAACGACCAACATTTTGGGGTTCCCTAATAGTACCCTCACTATATTCACGGGATGTATCCTGCTGAGTATTCAAACACACATGTTCTCAGTTAGGGTAGTGGTACAAACATGACATTTTCGTATTAGACCTTTCTGCCTTTCCTCCATCATCCTGACTAGTGACCACTTCTTAAGTATGAACTCCTTGCTTGTTCACAAGGGTTGACTTGAGCTATAGGTGCCGGGCATGCGGAACAGGTCTGATTTGTACAATAAATCACTTCATTTCTAAACAAATAAGCATGAACAACAGATCTGTACAAAGATTAGCAAATATGTGCACTCCGCAGGTGCTAGCTTTGGGTGACCATGGTGGAACAAGCAGTATGTGTCCGGTGAGCAGTCTCAACGAGTTCACACAAACAGGTGATACATTCAAACGGTGTTCAAGCGCAACGTGTTCGTTCAGCACCTAACCAATCACAGGGGATTTTAACATTAATGAAAAATGGCAATTCCACAGTAACAGAATGATACTGAGACTCCCAATTTTCCACTTTCAAATGTACGTAAAATAAAAACCAATGATCGCAAAGTGAAAAAATTAAAACATACAACTTCATGTACAAGGACTACTTTTAACAGTTTCCACAAAATTTTACCCAAAACACGCTTACTTGAAGAACAGTGCAGAGGCAACGTTTGGTAACAGAATGACGGCACAAACAGCACAGACCATCATTCTGTTACCAAACTTTGCATCATTCTGTTACCGTGGAATAGCACAAGCGTAGCCTAAGACCAGGTACAGACACCACATATAGAGATGGTCAGATACATGGGATTACAACTCTAAGCACTGAAGGCATTTGCCTCATAATAAGCACTGTAAAGAATTTTAAGGTCCTTTGTTGACCTGCTGTCAGTTAGATGGTCTCTCCAGTAATTCAAATAGAACGGTACAGTTGGTATAGTCGGACATCCTGGGGTTAAACGTCAAGACAGAGGTCTTAGACTAGAGGGTTAAAACCTCTACAGGATCGGTGTCCCCCCGCTGGACGGTTGAGCTAACGTGCGCTAATGTGATTAGCATGACGTAAGTAACAAGAACATTTTCCAGGACATAGCTATGTCTTATATGGGCAGAAAACTTAAATTCTTGTTAATCCAACTGCACTGTCCAATTTACAGTAGCTAATACAGTGAAATAATACCATGCTATTGTTTGAGGAGAGTGCACAGTTATAAACTTAAATGTTTCAATTAACCGATTTAGGGACATTTGGGCAGACTTGATACAACATTTAACTGTAATGCAACGGTTCATTCAACTTTGCACAGATACTGCTGCCATCTAGTGGCCAAAATCGAAATTACGCTTAGTTCTAAGTCATGTAATGGCCTTGTTCTTGCATTTCAAAGATGATGGAACAAAAAGAGAAAACATGTTTTTTTTATTTGTATTATCTTTTACCAGATCTAATGTGTTATATTCTCCTACATTAATTTCACATTTCCACAAACTTTAAAGTGTTTCCTTTCAAATGGTTTCAAGAATATGCATATCCTTGCTTCAGGTCCTGAGCTACAGGCAGTTAGATTTGGGTATGTCATTTTAGGTGAAAATTGGGAAAAAAAGGGTTGGATCCTTTAACAGAGGAATATATGCTTTTTATTTTCAGGTAACGGTTAGATAGATATGTAAAGTTCAAGGTACTATTGTCACCTATGCAACTACTGTGACAGTGTTACTCATCTGTCAGTATTGTGACACTGCTATTTTTTTTACTTTGGACTCTTAAGGTCTTTGTACATTTTTGACTGCAAGATCAGTAAGGTATCTTTCACATGTAATTGAACCAGCTCAAAGTTCCATTGACGTATTTTTCAACTGAAGTGTGTCTCTCTGAAGGAGATCACTGAGTGATGTGGGTTAGGGATTTATCCTCCTATGCCTCGTCTGCCAGTCAGTTAATATCAAAATCTAATGATTTGAATTAGTCATGATGGTTCGAGGGCACACAGGGGGATCACTTAGGAGTCCTTTAACAAGTGGCAGTGACCCATCCTGATAATGCTAAGTGGTATATGTCCCAGCCCTATGCTTGCATAAAGTATTCCGGTCACAAAGCCACAGTGTTTTGCCAGTCCAAAAGTGTGTTCGGTGCTTCTGGTCCTCTTCAGAAGACGCACTGACCTGTGTCGTAATGGATCATTGTTCTGAGAATTGAAATACTGTAACAGTCATAATAGAACCATAATTAAATGCTTGATCAATACTTACATAGAGTTTATACTGTATCACCTGACAAACACTGGACCCTATTAGTGTACCCAAAAACTGTTCTATCCATCCTATTTCAATGGCAATTACCTTTGACCTCCTCCCAGTACCTGGCTAAGCAGGTGGATTTGCTGAGGCACATGAATGACCAGCATGCTAAGGTATACGAGCAGCTAGATGTGGCGGCCAGAGACCTGGAGCAGGGCAACCACAGGCTGATTCTGGACAACCGTGTCGCCCAGCAGAGGATCAACTGGTGAGACTCAGGACTTTGATTCCTTTCTGAAAATAGCAACTGCAAACATTTCTTCCCCCAGTATAAATACTTAGACCCCAAATTTACTAAGAGGCAAGGTTTTGGCTAAATTAATTTTCTCCACAAAGCTCAGTAATTCGAACCACTTCTATGCTTGTCCTCTCTCTCAGCCTGACAGAAACGATCAACAGTCTTGAGACCCACATGGAGGACTTGCAGACCCAGGTGGAGGAGCTGAGGACAGCCCAGTCTGACCGGAGCAGGAGAGAACTGGCCGAACAGAGACACAACCTCGGAGCACAGAGTGTGTCCTGCCTCAAGGAACTGTATGACCTGCAGAAAGACAAGTGAGTGTGTGCATGTATGTGTCCTGCAGCTGTGCAATTGAACCTGGTGCCAACAAACCGCTTATGTTATTGTTACTCTAAAACATAGCCATTCCACCACAGAACCAGATGTCTTCAGCTTTATTCAGCTCAAATCAATGTTGATCAATTTAATTCTCATCTCAACCATGCCAACCAAGACTAGGCTGAGAAGAACGTAGATGGAGACAAGAGACCAACTCTAAGGCCAGCTAATTTGGTTTCTCATTCTGCAGTGGGAATGGTCACAGTGAACTTTGTATCACAACACTAATTTCCTGCACTCTGATTATAGTAACTGAACAATTTGGAGATTATGTGCATGCTAAGAGAGGGAACACAATAACAAACAATAAACAGAGGAAGTTACCTTAAATGTTATTTTTAAAGTACAGTAACAAGCATGTGCCTTGAGGGGAATGTTTTACTTCAGCTAGCCTGAATGTTTGTCACTGGCCAAGTTAAAGTACATCATTCCAGGAACTGTGTGTCTGGCCATGTTACAGGTCCTTCTGAAAGTTTTTATAGAAACTGCACTATCGATCATCAATGGTGTCAAACCAGCAGTCATAGAGCCTCTTCTCATCTCTTCCCTTTATAGTGATCTGCCTACTGTGTATTCCCTTTCAGTACACATTAAGTAAAGGAGACAGGCAGAGAGACACTTTCACTATTGATATGGGTCCATAGTGTAATGACTATGTATTACCGTCATTATCAGCCATGTGCTGACTGAGTGTCCCCAGGTCACACACACCACCTAATCTGGGCCAAGGCTTTTCGGACATAATCCCCTGCAGATAAATCTTTGAAGGGGTTAAGTCTAGCCTGTATACACACACTAACATACACACATAGTTTAGTAGCCTGTTTTAGCATGCAATACAAAACCACTGATAAAACACATACAGTACCAGTCAAAAGTTTGGACACACCTACTATCCAAGGATTTTTCTTGATTTGTACTATTTTCTGCATTGTAGAATAATAGTGAAAACATCAAAACTATGAAATAACAAACAGGGAATCATGTAGTAAACAAAAAAGTGTTAAACAAATCAAAATATATTTGAGATTCTTCAAAGTAGCCACCCTTTGCCTTGATGACCGCTTTGCACACTCTTGGCATTTTCTCAACCAGCTTCACCTGGAATGCTTTTTTCAACAGTCTTGAAGTTTCCACATATGCTGAGCACTTGTTGGCTGCTTTTCCTTCACTCTGCGGTCCAACTCATCCCAAACCATCTCAATTGGATTGAGCTCGGGTGATTGGAGGCCAGGTCATCTGATGCAGCACAGGTCATCTGATGCAGCACTCCATCCCTCTCCTTCTTGGTCAAATAGCCCTGACACGGCCTGGAGGTGTGTTGGGTCATTGTCCTGTTGAAAAACAAAAAATGATAGTCCCACTAGGCTCAAACCAGAAGGGATGGCATATCACTGCAGAATGTTGTGGTAGTCATGCTGGTTAAGTGTGCCTTGAATTCTAAATAAATCACTGACGGTGTCACAAGCAAAGCAGCATCACACCTCCTTCTCCATGCTTCACGTTGGGAACCACACATGTAGAGATCATCCGTTAACCTATTCTGCATCTCATAAAGATAAGGCGGTTGGAACCAAAAATCTAAAATATGGACTCATCAGACCTAAGGACACATTTCCACCAGTCTAATGTCCATTGCTCGTGTTCTTGTCCCAAGCAAGTCTCTTCTTAGTGGTGTCCTTTAGTAGTGGTTTCGTAGCAGCAATTGGACCATGAAGGCCTGATTCATGCAGTCTCCTCTGAACAGTTGATGTTGAGATGTCTGTTACTGAACTCTGAAGCATTTATTTGGGCTGCAATTTCTGAGGCTGGTAACTCTAATGAACTTATCCTCTGCAGCAGAGGTAGCTCTGGGTCTTTCCTATGGCGGTCCTCATGAGAGCCAGTTTCATCATAGCCCTTGATGGTTTTTGCGACTGCACTTGAAGAAACTTTCAAACTTCTTAATTTTCTACATTGACTGACCTTCCACATTGACCGATGTCTTAAAGTAATGATGGACTGTCGTTTCTCTTTGCTTATTTGAGCTGTTCTTTCCATAATATGGACTTGGTCTTTTACCAAATAGGGCTATCTTCTGTATACCACCCCTACCTTGTCACAACACAACTGATTGGCTCAAACGCATTAATTAAGAAGGAAAGAAATTCCACAAATGAACTTTTAACTAGGTACACCTGATAATTTAAATGCATTCCAGGTGACTACCTCATGAAGCTGGTTGAGAGAATGAGTGTGCAAAGCTGTCAAGGCAAACGGTTGCTACTTTGAAGAATCTTAAATATAATATACAGTGGGGAGAACAAGTATTTGATACACTGCCGATTTTGCAGGTTTTCCTACTTACAAAGCATGTAGAGGTCTGTAATTTTTATCATAGGTACACTTCAACTGTGAGAGACGGAATCTAAAACAAAAATCCAGAAAATCACATTGTATGATTAAGTAATTAATTTGCATTTTATTGCATGACATAAGTATTTGATACATCAGAAAAGCAGAACTTATTATTTGGTACAGAAACCTTTGTTTGCAATTACAGAGATCATATGTTTCCTGTAGTTCTTGACCAGGTTTGACCCCACTGTATATTTGATTAACACTTTTGTTGGTTAATACATGATTCCAGATGTGTTATTTCATAGATTTGATGTCTTCACTGTTCTACAATGTAGAAAATAGTCATAAAGAAACTCTTTAATGAGTAGGTGTCCAAACTTTTGACTGGTACTGTACGTGATAAAAAAAACAGGCCTCTATAACCACTTTCACCATCTTGTTGAACCTTAGTCCTTTTCCCTGTCCCAGGTACATGGCCTATGAGAGCCTGCGTGTGGAGCATTCCTGGACAACAAGGAAGGAGTCCTGTCAGGACCCAGATCCCGAGGAGGAGAACTCTGTGCTCCAGCGCTCCATCCAGACCCTGCAGGCTGTTCTGGCCTCTGAGCGGGGGAAGCGGGAGGCAGCAGAACAGGAGACTGAGCTGACTGCCAGGGAGAACGGGGCTCTGGAGCAGCGACTGGCCCTGCTGGAGGGCTGCCGGGCTAGGCAGAGGGAGCTGGAGGCAGAGGTGGAGGAGCTACGGCAGCTGTGGCAGGCCGACTACGCCAACAGGTACGATCATGACACTTTCTATTCAAACTTGGTACATGTTGTTTGTATATTCAGCATAATAAAGACAATACTCTACTCCACCAGCGTTAGGAGACCTGACCGGCTACTGCTGCCTGACACAATCTTCTTCACCCCAGAGGAGAAGCCCAGTCTGGTACAAAAGGAGGAGGAGAAGGAGGTGGGGGAGCAGGGGAGGCGCAGCCTGCAGAGGTGCAACAGCGAAAGTGTTCTGAAGGGGACACTAGCAGACGACATCCGGCGGGGGCATGAGCGTACATGTATCAGAAGAGCAGAGGCGGTGAAACAGAGAGGAATTTCCCTGCTCAATGAGGTGGATGCCCAGTATAGTGCACTACAGGTAAAGGGTTTCATTTCTCATTATTGCATAATCAACACAAAGACCGAGGGTGAAATATTTCAATTTGTTTACGATGTGCCCTATGAATAAGAATGACAAACGAAAGGTCTAGGAAGTGAAGCAAATGACATTTTTAGGCAGTAATTTGAGTTTGTTATACAGTGTGGAAAATTGCCAATGAGTGACTGAACGTTTGCCTCCTGCAGGTCAAATACGAGGAGCTTCTGCGGCGCTGCCAGCTGGGGGCAGACGGGCTCAGTCACAAGGCCGTGCAGACACCCCACAGTTCCCACGGCACTGTCAGTTACCCTCGACGCCGCCTCTCAAGCTCGGCCACCTCCATCGGGCTCCCAGCTGTCCCCGAAGACAACGGGCCTCAGCCGGAGTACAAGGCCCTTTTCCAGGAGATCTTCACCTGCATCCAGAAGACCAAAGAGGACCTAAGTGAGAACAAGTGGCCGAGTCAGGGTCATTGACTCTGGGGACAGTGATGTCAGTATTTGTTCTTTCTGCACCTTTGAATGGACTGCTCAAGAGGATATTGCTATAGGAGAGGGCCTCAAATAGCAGATCCCAAAGGGTGTTTTCTGTGTGTGTGTGCGCGCACGTGCACTAACACCTGTACCTCTTATACAACATGGACCCTGTTGTCTCCTTCAATCCTGTCAACGCTATCACCTCGACACGCTCCGATGGTTTCATCAATAAGCACTATTATCTACCGTCCATCACTTTGACTACTTTCCATCCTTATCTACAAGTTTGTTTTTGGCGCAAACATTTCCAGGTCAGATGTTGATAATTGGATTGTGTGAGTCCTGATGCTATCACCTCTTAGCATCCGACTGCTCTTATGCCTCATTTAGCTCGATTTAGATGGCACCACCTCTTCACTTGAAGTCAATGGGTGCAATAATATTAACAACCAGGGTTTTTCTATTCTTTTGTTTTCTACTAAATTCAAGTAATCATAGCAATTAGAATGGTATGTGTGTGTACCATAGATTTGGTCTTGCAGCTTAATGAGTGGGCCTACGCTGTGTTTGTTTGTACGCTGATACCACGTACAGAACCACCATTGTACAGATCTTGAACTTGCTTAGACTATCTAGCAGTCTGTGTTCAATCCGCTTAGTGTTAAGCCTGTCGGGGGAGCCATACCTTTTGTGCACACTGTACATATTGCCAGATTATAGATTTAACTACATTTGTGTACCTTTTTATTATGCCAACTAAAGAGTACTGGACTAGATGGAGTACTTTATAGACTCAATAAGTACTTTATAGGTGCACATATATATATTAATCTCCACACACACAAAAGTATGTGGACACCCCTTCAAATTAGTGGATTTGATTATTTCAGTATAAAATCGAGCACACAGCCATGCAATCTCCATAGACACACATTGGCAGTAGAATGGCCTTACTGAAGAGCTGCGTGACTTTCAAAGTGGCACCGTCATAGGATGTCACCTTTCCAACAGGTCAGTTCATCAAATTTCTGCCCTGGCAGAGCTGCCCAGGTCAACTGTAAGTGCTGTTATTGTGATGTGAAAACATCTAGGAGCAACAACGGTTCAGCCGCGAAGTGGTAGGCCACACAAGCTCACAGAACGGCAACGGCGAATGCTCACTACCGAGTTCCGAACTGCCTCTGGAAGCAACGTAAGCACAAGAACTGTTCGTCGGGAGCTTCATGAAATTTCCATGACGGGTGCGTAAGATTGCCAATCGTTGGCTGGAGTGGTGTAAAGCTCGACCCCATTGGACTCTGAAGCAGTGGAAATGCGTTCTCTGGTGTGATGAATCACGCTTCACCATCTGGCAGTCCGACGGACGAATCTGGGTTTGGCGGATGCCAGGAGAACGCTACCTACCCCAATGCATAGTGCCAACTGTAAAGTTTGGAAGAGGAATAATGCTCTGGGGCTGTTTTCAAGGTTCGGGCTAGACCCTTCAGTTTCAGTGAAGGTACATCTTAACGCTACAGCATACAATTACATTTTAGACGATTTGGTGCTTCCAACTTTGTGGCAACAGTTTGGGGAAGGCCCTTTCCTGTTTCTGCATGACAATGCCCCAGTGCACAAAGTGAGGTCCATAGAGAAAGGGTTTGTCGATTAGTGTGGAAGAACTTGACTGGCCTGCACCGAGCCCTGAACTCAACCCCATCGAACGCCTTTGGGATGAATTAGAATGCCGACTAACAACCAGGCCCAACATCAGTGCCTGACCTCACTGCTCTTTTGGCTGAATAGAAACAAGTCCCCACAGCAATGTTCTAACATCTAGTGGAAAGCCTTTACAGAAGAGTGGAGGCTGTTATAGCAGCAAAGGGGGGACCAACTCCATATAATGCCCATGATTTTGGAATGAGATGTTTGACGAGCAGGTGTCCATGACTTTTGGTCATGTAGTGTATTTATGGAGGTTAGGCCTATAGTAGTCAACATTGATTTATAGATAGATTGGCCTGTAATACTAGAGAACCATAAGTGAACACTGGAAAAGGCCCAGTCTGTTCTCACTGTTTCATGGTCGTTTGTGTAATGTGTCCCTATAGCTACCTATGCCAACAGGACACATCGCGTCTTTGCACTTTCCACTGACCGATGGACACTTTGTAAAAATGTATTTATTTGACAATTATTTAGACGATGAGATGGTATTTATTTCCCTATGCTAATATTTGTCATTTGTCACTTTATTCCAGATCTATAATGTGATTGTTGCGGTAGCGAATGCTGATTCAGAGGAGTTCAGTGGTTTTGAGTTTGACTGACACTGAGGTTCAAAGTATGTTAAGGTGCTTCTTAATTGAATATGTGAAACTTACGTTTTGTAAGCGGAAGTGTTAACACAACAGAAAAAAGAAGATATATGATTAAGGTTGCAGCGAGTTGTCTTTTAATTTGTGGATCCCTCAACAAAAGGTGCTTCATCTCAAAGCCCTAAGAATGGTAGACTGGTGGTTCTCTGCTCAGAAATATCCTGCCTTTAGACCACAACAAATGAGGGTAGGAGCAGTGGAGACGGTCATACAGACACTGAGACACTTCAGATAACCAAGAGGTCAGATCAATACATCGACATCTTTTCCATCTCAAGTCCAATGCTTCTCAGTGTCTGGTTTGCCGGATGGGTTTACTGTTTCTTACTTGTGATGGACTGAAAAGTAGAAACACTAAGCCTGTCAATATTGACATCCTTTTTGCTCCTTTCAAAATACTTGGCTTCTTGGTGTCTCAGGGCAGACATAAGGAATATAAATACATGATATTTTGACAAGGAGATGCATAAAAACAGCAGTACTGCATCCTTCAAGGACTGGAGTTGTGTGTATTAGATGAATATACAATCTGGATTAGATGATCAGTAGCCAAATGGTCAGCTGAGGAATTACCTGTTATAGCCTACTTCTTTGTTTCAGGAGTTTATTCAGAACAGTGGAAGATAGACCAGGGGATCAGTTAGAACAAGTTCTATGTTCTCTGTTTTTCAATTTGATTTATTTCACCTCACCTGTTGTGTAGATTCACATTACCTCTGTGACTGTTCTGTTTTGAATAAACCCCATAACAGTCTCTGGGCTCAAAATGCAGCTGTACATCAACAATGGTGAACTTCAAGTTGCCCTTTCTCCCTCTACGACCAGGGTCCATTATGACGTTACTTATCCTGGACCGAGACTCCAACTTGACTTCCATTTTGTGTTTTACATCAAATTAGAACTTGAAATGATATTATATGGCTGAACTATTTATTAATTCTATACTTGATATAATGAAAATGAGAACTATTACAAATTACAATTTCATAGTAATATACAACTGTAATTAATATACAGATGCAGCCTATAGTATGATGTCATAGATCAGCATTACAAGTGTTCTCCATGATGACTAACACATGCTTACAGTGAACCATTAAAAAATAATTGTGTAAGAGGTGTTATCAGTCTTTCCCATACAAGAGCCTCATGGAGAACATGCCCAAGCAAACGTGGGTTATATGTTGGCTAGATAAAATAGGCTTCATAGATTGATACCATCGTGTCACTGCATAGTTACTGGGAGGGCTGTCTCAGCCAGCCCTCCTTCCATGTTTTAATGTCTGTATTAAATAGGGTACATTAATATCTCTCAATATGCATGTGAACTGACAAACTATAGCGAGAGAATCTATCCTAAAGGGTACAAGGTAGACAACCGTCACACATGTAGACCTACAGTACTCTTAAAATGGCCTCTTAAAGGAAACCCATTTTTGATGTTATTTCGTATTTGTGCATCTCTGAGCGACGTTCTATCGATTCCCGGGGTCATTTTAATGTTTTCATGTGTATCTGAGCTATTCGCCGTTCAAGCAGGCAGAAATACAGCCGGTATGACGACTTTTGTGTCATACAGTATATTACATATCCTACTTTACATGTATTATAGGACAAATTAGTCATTCTGATCAAGGGACAAATCTCGTCCCCCACCCCTTAATTCTGAACGAGCACCTCAGTCCTCAAATGTCCTTGGGGATCGCCTCCCAGGCCAATAATAGGACTTTGTCTTCCAGACTGCTAATAGCTTTTACTTAACGACTAGTTTCCTGCCCTACTCCCAACAACCCCCAAATCCACTAACCCTCCACAAAAGGGGATTACATGCTAATCTCGGCCATAAAGAGACTGTCTTGCAAAGACTCTGGACTCTGTGGACACTGAGAGAACTTTGTGTTGGCTTTCAAATCAACCTGCAATTGAGACCTACGTTTGGTTGGGAGACTGTATGAAATTGCTTGCTGATAAAAGATTGTAATGGAAAAGCGACGTATGTTTTCTTCAGGCCTAAAACAACTTCAATGCAACACAAAGTGGAGACTGAAATGTAGGCTAGGCTATAGCCTATCAATGGCGCTCCTATATACATGTAAAATGTCTTATTAGATTCCAGCTTGGAGCCAGAACTCCATTCAAATATTTTGGCTCGCTGGACTGAGGTGTGGGAGTCAGAATGTTATGCACGCCCTCATGCCTCTGTCCCAAATGCATAGCTGTATGTCTCAGTTCATTGTATAGACTCCGCTCTGTGACCTCAGCAGAGAACGTATGCCAGGTGGAACTCAACAACACTCAGAGGTTATCCTGTCCTCAAGATTTACACGACTGTGGAAAATGTAAAGAACATGTTTTTGTGATTCATGCTTCAATTTCTAATAATTCATTAGAAATTGAAGCATGAATCACAAAAACATGTTCTTTACATTTTCCACAAGTGTAAAGGAATGAATAAGAATATGTACATATAAAAGATGGATGGGCAATGACAGAGTGGCATAGGCAAGATGCAATAGATGGTATAAAATACAGTATATACATATGAGATGAGTAAAGCAAGATATGTAAACATTATTATAGTAGCATTATTAAAGTGACTAGTGATCCATTTATTAAAATGGCCAATGATTTCAAGTCTGTATGTAGGCAGCAGCCTCTCTGTGTTAGTGATAGCTGTTTAACAGTCTGATGGCTTTGAGATCGAAGCTGTTCTTCAGTCTCTTGGTCTCAGCTTTGATGCACCTGTACTGACCTCGCCTTCTGGATGATAGCGGGGTGAACAGGCAGTGGCTTGGGTGGTTGTTGTCCTTGATGATCTTTTTGGTCTTCCTGTGACATCGGGTGCTGTAGATGTCCTGGAAGGCAGGTAGTTTGCCCCTGGTGATGCGTTGTGCAGACCGCACCACCCTCTGGAGAGCCCTGCGGTTGTGGGCGGTGCTGTTGCCGTATCAGGCGGTGATACAGCGCGACAGGATGCTCTCAATTGTGCATCTGTAAAAGTTTGAGGGTTTTAGGATACAAGACAAATTTCTTAAGCCTCCTGAGGTTGAAGAGGCACTGTTGCACCTTCTTCACCACACTGTCTGTGTGGATGGACCATTTAAGTCTATCTGTGATGTGTATGCAAAGGAACTTAACTTTCCACCCTCTCCACTGCTGTCCTGTCGATGTGGATAGGGGGCTGCTCCCTCTGCTGTTTCCTGAAGTCCACGATCATCTCCTTTGTTTTGTTGACATTGAGTGAGAGGTTGTTTTCCTGACACCTCACCTCCTCCTTGTAGGCTGTCTCGTCGTTGTTGGTAATCAAGCCTACTACTGTTGTGTTGTCTGCAAACTTGATGAATGAGTGTAGGAGTAATTGATACATATGTAGGTAGATATCACACTATTAAACAATAGACAGGTGTATACTAGAAAATTGGAGAAGAAGGCAGACGTGAGTGCATTTGCCATTCTGGTAAATACAGGAAACCAAAGATTAGCAGATTGCCAAAGTCATACGTGCTTTAAAGTGCATGTATGGAAAAAGCAGGACACCATTATGAAGATAAAATTGACAGGAATGGCCATAAGTGCTTAGGGTAAAGGCCGTAAGTGCTTAGGGCAAGATAGACATATATTAATTTTAGGGGACAAGGGGGTCCTGCCCCCATTATAATCTAATCAAGAGCGGATACAGGCAATATTGGGCGTAGACAAGCAGGAAGCCTGAAATGAAGTATAATGGTGGCAGATGACCATAGGAGAAGTAATTTAATTAATGTATATAATGATCTCATGTGTGTGGATGTGTATAAAGAGCGAACCAGTGCTCTGGGAAGGGGTGTGTTCCACGGGACATTCCAGTTGGCTATACAATTGTAATAAAAGCATGTTTTGATTTCACAAGTTCTGATAAAGCGTTATATTTCTGAGATGATTTTCCACGACATGAGTTGGAGGAGTGCATGGCCACACAGTCATGGGTGAACAGGGAGTACCGTTCGGGGCTAGGCACGCACCCTTGTGGGACCCCATTGTTGAGGATCAACAAAGTGGAGATGTTGTTTCCTACCTTCACCACATGGGGGTGGTCCGTCAGTAAGTCCAGGACCCAATTGTACAGGGTGGGGTTGAGACCCAGGGCCTCAAGCTTAATGATGAGCTTGGAGGGTATTATGGTGTTGAATACTGCGCTATAGTCAATGAACAGCATTCTTACATCGGTATTCCTCTTGTCCGGATGGGATAGGGCAGTGTGATGGCGATCGCATCATCTGTGGACCTATCGGGACGGTAAGCAAATTGAAGTGGGTCTAGGGTTACAGGTAAGGTGGAGGTGATACGATTCTTGACTTGTCTCTCAAAGCACTTCCTGATGACAGCAGTGAGTGCTACGGGGCGATAGTCATTTAGTTCAGTTACCTTTGCCTTCTTGGGCACAGGAACAATAGTGGCCATCTTGAAACATGTGGGGACAGTAGACTGGGATAGGGAGAATATATTATTGATCAGCTTGACATTATGGACATAGCCTATTGTTTGGATTTGATTGAGGTATTGGTGTTTATCTATTCTCATCCACTATCAACAATAAGACCACTCACATTGGCAGGAACAATGGTTAAACAGTAATCACATCTTGAAGAACTGAATTTCATCTCAAGTTCTATCATGTGGCCTATTTCAGAAGCATATGAGAGCGCTTTAATTTCAGTCCAGTTGTATTGAAAATAAAACAATATAGAATGGGAAAAATGTGTAATTTATTTCCTGCTGCTATTGCCTACACAAACTACACTATTTGCTTGCAGTGCATTTCATTGGACAAAAAGCTTAAAGCACCTGGTATTCCCAGGCAGTCTTCCATACACGTACTAACCAGGCCCGAGCCCAAATCTGCTTAGCTTCCGAGATCAGGCGAATTCAGAATGGTATGGCCATAAGCGAAGGAATGGTGCAGCTGTAAAACCTTTTGAGTATCTGAGGACCCATGACAAATATTTTCAGTCTCCTGAGGGTGAATAGGTTTTGTCGTGCCCTCTTCACGACTGTCTTGGTGTGCTTGGACCGTGTTAGTTTGTTGGTGATGTGGACGCCAAGGAACTTGAAGCTCTCAACCTGCTCCACTACAGCCCCGTCTATGAGAATGCGGGCGTGCACGGTCATCTCCTCTGTCTTGATCACATTGAGGGACAGGTTGTTGTCCTTGCACCACACGGTCAGGTCTCTGACCACCTCCCTATAGGCTATCTCATCGTTGTCGGTGATCAGGCCTAACACTGTTGTGTCATCAGCAAACAATTAATTTATTTTTTCCCCCAATTTTTTGTTTTACCATGTTTTGTTCATGGTATCCAATTGGTAGTAATAGTCTTGTCTCATTGCTGCAACTCCCGTATGGACTCGGGAGAGGGCGAAGGTCGAGAGCCGTGCGTTCTCCAAAACTCAACCCAACCAAGCCGCACTGCTTCTTGACACAATGCCCACTTAACTCGGAAGCCAGCCGGACCAACGTGTCGGGGGAAACACCGTGCACCTGGCGACAGTGTCAGCGACCACTGCGCCCTGCCTGCCACAGGAGTCGCTAGTGCATGATGGGACAAGGACATCCCTGCCGGGCAAACCCTCCCCTAACCCGGACGACTCTGGGCCAAAATCAGGCAAAACATTGAAGGGATTTTACAGGGCCCTAACGGACTACAGACATTGACAGTCTCCTAGCCTAAAACAAATGCTGAATGTACTGCCTACATTGAGGGAAACGCACTGTCCATTATTTGATTTGATCAGGGCAGGGCAGGGCAGGGAAGCACTGACAAACTGCATTTAGTCCAATAAAATACATGATATTATTAGGGCGATAAATAAAAGGCAATGTGTCGCTCACTCATCGGGAGACAGAGGAATGTCCACGTTGTGACTCAACACACTGAAAAAGCTCCAGCCTTGCTTACATTTCCAGGCCATATATTTCACTCTTGGGGGGGGGGGGCATATCCTATGTTGACACTTATGACAACTTCATGGACTAGGGCCCTATAAAATACGGCACGGAATCCAGACATTCAAACAGAAATTCAACATTATTCAAAAATGTTTTGAACTTAGGAGGAAGTCAACTAAATCCCTTCAACTTGTTAGAAAAGGCATTCATTTGCCCAAGTGAATCATAAGACATGAACAAAATGCATCAGTGATTCGTATTTCCACGCAACTTTCAGAAACGGCACAGGACTGCCCAGTTTCTGTGCGCATGCGCACACTTTGTGTAGCCGTTAGCTTATGAGGCTAATGATATAACCTTCTTCTGGTAGAAAAGGAAAGGCTTCCCCCAAAACCTTCTCAATTAAAAGTTGACTGCAAAGTAGCCTATGCCAGCCTGGCAGAATTATATCATGATTATTTGCATCAATCCAGTGGCCATTTGTTTTGCAAACTCCGCAATAACACGAGCGCTACAACACGAGCGCTACAGCAACACCGCTTAACCAAACTAAGGTCTCTTCCTGGCGCACACTTGCGTTTAAGGGTAACTACAAAAGTGGTCTCCTGATAGGGTTTAAACATTGTCATGGACATCCAATCGTGTTGTTTTTCTATTAATAAAAAAGGTTTATTTTGAGAGCGAAAACCTGCAGAAACAGGGACAAACGGGGAAAAGTAAATGGAGAAAGGGGGGAATTTGGGGGGGGGGGGTCAGGCAAAACATTGAAGGGATTTTACAGGGCCCTAACGGACTACACACATTGACAGTCTCCTAGCCTAAAAACAAATGCTGAATGTACTGCCTACATTTTGAGGGAAACGCACTGTCCATTATTTGATTTGATCAGGGCAGGGCAGGGCAGGGCAGCACTAACAAACTGCATTTAGTCCAATAAAAGACATGATATTATTAGGGCGATAAATAAAAGGCAGTTGCTCCACGCATGACACAAGAGAACCCTCTACTGGCGCAAAAAGCTTACAGCACCTGGTATTCCCAGGCGGTCTCCCATCCAAGTACTAACCAGGCCCGACCCTGCTTAGCTTCCGAGATCGGACGAGATCGGGCGTATTTTTTTTTTTTATTTTTTTTTTATTATAAAAAATTCTTGTTTTACAATATTTACAAGTTCAATATGCAAAAACCATTTCAATCAATACATTTCTAAACATAGGCAGGCAAACAATTCACCCCCTATCAAATCAAAGAACCCAAAGAAATTAAAATACCAGAATTATACAACCAATGCATACAAAACTTTATTAAGACAAATTCCACAAAAAAAAATAAAAATAAAATAAAAGTAAATAAAAAATAATATCTCCAACACTTTACACATCAAAACCCATACACCAAACCACCATCCTCCCCCACAGTAATAAATCCACAATCCTTCATAAACACCCTCTTAAAATCCTCCTGCTTAGACCTATACATCAAATCTACATCCTTCCTTATCAATCCTTCAAATACCTTCCACACTGTCACCCTCTTTCCCTCAAACCTTGCCAAGTTCCTCCTAGAATATACCGCATACCTTGCATGTGATAGCATAAAATTCAACAATACAATATTCCCCCCCCTCACATGCTGACCCACTCCAAACAATACCAACCACCTCCAATCAACCCCACCTATTATCTCTTCTCCCCAGTACCTTTCTAACATTTCCCTCAACCTCACATAAAACCCCGCCACATCAACACATTCAAACATCATGTGCATCAGATTTTCATCCTCATCTCTACATACATCACACACACGAGACACTGACCTGTCTACCTGATGTAACACCACCTTAGTAAAAACACGGTTGTGCCTCAACATAAAGTCAAAATGGGTACATTCTAGACTGTTGAGCCTCACTACCATGTTTTCCCACAACGTCTCAACTTCCATCCCTGGAAAAACTTGCCTCCACACTTTCTCCGATGCCGGCGCTCTGACCTTCCTGGTAATAGTCGCCCAGTATAAGGCCCTCACCTGAGTAGAGGATAAGGCTTGCATGGTTTCTCCACATTTCACCTTCATCTCAGGCAAGGTCTAAGACTCCATTACTCGAATGATTGTCCAGCAGCCTCACCCACTCCCCTGGAACACACTCCTTTATCCTCTCATACATTCGCAACACCGTCCCTTTTCTGACATCTTCATCTATACCCCAGACAGTATCTACGATCGCCTGATCAGGCAGGAACCCCGGCACCACCTCATACCTAAAGTCCCTCACTCTTATCATGCCTGCCTTCATTATTACCTTACTCTCCATCATCTTTCCCTCTGATTTCAGCATTGGGTTCAGAAAAACTGGTATATTCAAAATGACCCCTATAGAGTCACACTCATAACTTACCTGCGGTAAGAACTCTGCCCAGGCCCTGAACACCTCCTGGTAAAACTCAGGCACCTCTGCATACATGCTAGGCTTAAAACACATTAACAACCCGTAATCCCCACAACCTCCACTCCTATGCAACCAATGTCTGAAAAACTCCTTCCACCCCTGACCCTCCTCCCCATACAAAAACCGTTGCACTCTTAACCCTCATGGCTTTTAACTTCACTTCCAGATCTATTAATCTCAACCCACCCCTATCATAATTTGCTATCATCACATCGTGAGCAATCTTCACCCCCTTCCCACCTCACAGGAAATCAGACACTAAATTATTAATTCCCTTCAGAACCCATTCCGGCATGTCCATAACCCCTAAGGTATACACACATTTGGACATCAACAATGCATTCACCACCACCACTTTCCCCCTCAATTTTAATTTCCTTTGTTTCCAACAATTTAAAGTCGTCTTTATTTTATTAATCACCCCTGTCCAAGTTAAGTCCCTCGCCTCCCGCTCATCTACCCCAATATTCACACCTAAAATTCTCACATGCCCCTTAACAGTCTTAAAAGGAATGTTACATGTACTTATAACATTATCATCAGCACATAACATTTGTGACTTTTCTACATTCACCTTAGCCCCAGAAGCTCTCCCATACACATCAAAACACTTCATCAGACAATTCACACTCTCTCCATCCCGCACAGTACATGTGGTATCATCAGCATAATGATGCATTACACTGACGCCTCCCCCCGGGAGGTCCACTCCATGCACTCCTCCATCACGCTTTACAAACGCCGCTAGAGGCTCTGAGATGCTGTATAGCAATGCAGACAATGGACAACCCTGCCTAACAGACCTGCCCAGGGGAAAGGAATCAGTTAGCACACCATTACATTTAACGACACTGCAAGCTGACCCATACAAAAGCTTCACCCATTCTTTAAGACGAGGCCCGAACCCAAATCTTGCCAAAGCCTCTAATAGGAACCGATGCTCTACCCGATCAAAAGCTTTATTCAGATCTAGACAGAGCACCGCCCCTCCCACTTCCTGCATCTGCTTCACTACATCCCGGATAGTGCAGAGGGTGTCCACTACATCCCGCCCTGGAACTCCATAGGCCTGAGTAGGTGCTATGATGCTTCCCATCACCTTATTCAACCTATTTGCCATTATCTTAGCTAGCACCTTATTGTCTGAGTTCAAAAGGGTTATTGGTCTGTAGTTCTCTAATTTCAGTCTGCTCCCCTTCCCTTTATATAACATAGTCAACACACCCATAGCTAAAGATTCAGGGACTACCCTCTTCTCCTCCATACACACATACACACGCAGCATCAGTGGGGCCAGTATGTCCCTAAACTCTCGGTAAAATTCTGCAGTCAGACCATCTGAACCTGGGCTCTTATTTAAGTTCAGGCCCAAGATAGCAGCTTTAATCTCTGCCAATGTAAAATCAGCATCACACATCTCTGCATCCTCAGTCGACACCCTAGCCTCCACTGCTTCTAGCACTCTTCTCATACTCACTTCATCTACCCCGCCCGACGTAAATAAGCCCTTATAAAAGGAATGCACTGTATTTAAAATTCCTTCCAGATCTGTCACCCTCTCCCCTCTCTCATTTAACAGCTCCGTTAGAAAACTCCTTTCCTGCATCCTCCTTTCTAACCCCAGGAAAAAAGCAGTATTCTTCTCCCCATCCACCACATACTGTGCTCTACTCCTCACCACTGCCCCCATACACCTGTGCCTCTCTACTACCCTCAACTCCTCCCTCACCCTCAGGTACTCTGTAGCATCATAGCCTGGACAGTTTTCTACCTTTTCTAATTCCAATAACAGGCGGGATTTAAGAATCCTCTCCTCCCTCCTCAACACATTTGCCTGTCTTGCACTAGATATTGCCAGCCTCTTGAACTCCCCTTTTAATCCTTCCCACCACACACTCACATCAGACTCAAATAGAGGATCTGACACGGCGTCTTTCACTGCTGCCTTAAACCCCTCATCCTTCAGCAGACTGGCATTAAGACACCACAAACCCCCCCCCCCCCTCCCCTCCCCTGATGCACCCAGCCGGAAAAGCAGAGCATCATGGTCACTAAAAAATGTCTGAGAATACTCTACCCCCGCAACCAAGTGCGCAACCTCTCTATGAGCGAGACACAAATCTATACGTGACTGCTTGAGCTCACCCCTCACCACTTGTCTTCGAGAGAACACCCGCTTATCTGGATTCCTCTCCCTCCATATATCCACCCAATCCTCATCCCGCATTAGCCTTACTAGCGCTCCCCTAGATGAGTCAGAGCCAAAATGTGCGCTACTTGAGGCATCTAGCCTATCCATCCATACATTAAAATCTCCCACAAGCAGACAGTTCTTCCCACATAATCCCCCCATTGACATAAACATAACCCTCCTATCAATTTCTTTATTAGGAGCATACACATTGTATAAAGAGTACTCTACATCTTGATATGTGAAACCCACTCCCACCATTCGACCCACAGTGTCAGCACATAACAAATTTATATTAGACACAACATTGTGTTTTACCAAAATAGCTACCCCACATGCCCACACAGTACCATTACTTACGTATATTTGTCCATTCCATCTCTGCCTTACATTGTCCATATACGGCTCAGTCCAATGAGTCTCCTGAAGACATAGTATGTCCGCAGAAAAGGCTTCCAACACTAGCTCTAGCTTTTCTTTGCTACGAAGTCCATTAGTGTTGATAGATACAACTCTCACCATTATGAATATAAAGAGGAGGGGATGAATCCAGTCCTTCCTGATTGATCTTTTACCTTTTTTTTTCCGGGTAATCATGTTCCTTTTACTCTCCCTCCGCAGAGATTGTATGTGCTCCTTCTCTTCCTCCGTCAGCTCTTCTTCCGACCCTTTTCGTTTATAAGAGTCATCCCTTGCAGGATCCACCTCCCTAGAGTAGCCTCCCTGGACTTCAGACCCAGTCGGGATCTCCACTTCACCTGCAGAAGCCGAAGCCAATGCCTCTCCATGTGCTTCTTTTTCAAACCACTCTACCCCCCCCTCTCCACGAGGAACGCCCCCAACTCCACATCATCCAGGCTTGAACTTATCCCTCCATCCTTTAATGCCTCCTTTCCTACAGGACAAGGCCCCGTCTCTGCTTCATCCTCCGACTGCCTCTGGTCTTCTTCGCCCTCCCTCTCTCCCTGGGACTGCTCGCTCATGCCGATCTCATCCCCCGTTCCTTCCATCTCGCTCTCCTCCATGACACTATTTCCGCTGAAGACCTGTGATGCCAAGTCATGAGCATCTTCACCATGGGAACATGAGCACTGCGCAACACTCCTCCCGCATCCAACACAACCGCGCTCTCTTCTCCCATTGCACTCTCGTGCGTAATGCCACTGCTCACCACACTTATGACATGCGAAATCAGGGCACTCACGTAGCACGTGCCCTGGCTGGATACACAGCCTACAGACCTTCACCTGACGATCGTGTATTACTCTAAAATACTCAGCCCCTTCCATCGTTTCAAATTTGGCCGAATATGGCAGCGAGCGCACAGTGTCTGTGAACTTTACTTTGCAGAAGCGCGTCCCATCGGCAACTTCCGTCCCTGGCCAGTAGCGCCTTTTCACCGGTGATACAGCAGACACACCCCATGCTCTTAGCCGTTCTGTGATGTCCTCGTCTGTAATATATACTGGGAGGTTTAAGAAGGATACAACCATCTCATCCAGCGAAAGATCCTTTCCCATGATTCGACAGCTCCGGATTTTAAATCCATCCATCAGTTTTTCCTTCCCTCTCGCACTTGATAGCGTCACTTCATATCGTTTTTCATCTTTGACCCGACATCCGCAGACCAGTCCACAAACTTCTTTAATCCCTCTCAATAGCTCCATCATTGTAATTTTCTCCTCTCCCATAATTTCCACAGCCACTGTTAAATTCTTTTCATACTTTTGCTTGTGTCTTGTTGTAGCGCCATTTTCCATGTTTCCTTTGTTCGTCATCTTTTTACCAGCGTGGGTCCAAGCCATTGTATCCATCCTCAAAAACGACAGGAGGAAAGTCCCCCAAACAGCAATATGCTGTCGGGGAACAACCCCAAACTATAACTCAAACTTAATCAATTCACAAAAAGGAGATTGTACTTCAAAAAGCCCAAAAACTCAAACACAAACTCACTGGAGCAAACACTCAGACTCAGCACAATCACTCACACCTGTGTCAATTACCCAACAACAGGTGCGTATTCAGGCTGGTATGGCCGTAAGCGAAGGGCAAACTCTTGGTACACTATATAAAGGCAATGTGTCGCTCACTCATCGGGAGACAGAGGAATTTGTAAGAAATTGAAATAGAGACTGGAAACTAGCAATAACTACACTTCAACATAAGCCATATATTATACAAAAACACACATACTCCTCATTTCTCTTGGACATATGCTGGACTTAAGACACCAACTATAGACACACATAATTCCCCTCCCCCATAATAACCACAGACACACCCAACCCAAGGTTGGACCTCAGGACAAAGAACTCTCAGGAACCAATGGAACGTGGACACCAGGCCTGATCAGGACTACCCAAGACCCAGATCGACCAATCGGAAGGCCGGACTCGCAGATCTACCTACTTTGCTTGTTGTCTATATAGTACTGTACAATTCTGGAAACTGGCCTCTTTTTCCGGACGATTCACTAGGAGTCAGACTGAAAGAGCCTTGCTGCAAGATTTTACTAAGATATCTTTACATGTAATTAAACGGCCTTATTATAAAATTATCCACCTCGTCCTATTGTCTCCTCTTGTTCTCCTGTCAACAGTAAACGTTTTACTAACAAACTTGGTAGCAGAGGATGGTTAAAACATATTTGTATTCGGCCCAATAGAAAATTCATCGGACAGGAGACGAGAGGGAGAAAGATTCCAGAGGAGAGGTGACCTTTGAGGGAGAATCGCGATTCAACCCACACAGGAAACTGATCAGAGAGCTCGAAACTAAAGAGGTGAGCAGATGCCCGTTTAACCAAAATCTGTATATTGTATTATAGCCAATATCTAAATTCAATGATCAGGAGTACTGTGGTGAGTGTGAATTGTTGCTAAATTTATGTGGAATTGTTTAGAATTTAAGGCATTGTGTACAGATATCTAAGTATTAATAGGTCAAAGACTTATTCACATAGTCTGGCACTACGCGGTATGCTGATCGAGTAGGTGTACAGTGAAGGATAAGCTTTATAACGATTCACATAGTCGGGCCATATTTGACAGTCGATCAGATAGGGGTTACCGTGAAGAATCCATAATTAAAAGATGGGATCCAAATAGCCGGGCAGTAGTTAGATTTGGCAAGCTAGGTGTTACCGTGAAGACCCATAAAAAATAAAAATAAAAATATATAACGATTCACACAGTCGGGCCATATTTGACAGTCGATCAGATAGGGGTACCGTGAAGAATCCATAATTAATATAATACGTTTTCAAATAGTCGTGCAGTAGCTATACTTAGCTAGGTGTTACGTGAGAAATCTAATGTGAATNCGGAGAAAAGGGGGAATTTGGGGGGGATCAGGCACCTGGAATGCTTTTCCAACAGTCTTGAAGGAGTTCCCACATAATCTGAGCACTTGTTGGCTGCTTTTCCTTCCCTCTGCGGTCCGACTCATCCCAAACCATCTCAATTGGGTTCAGGTAGGGGGATTGTGGAGGCCAGGCCATCTGATGCAGCACTCCATCACTCTCCTTATTGGTCAAATAGTCCTTACACAGCCTGGAGGTGTGTTGGGGAATTGTGCTGTTGTAAAACAAATTATAGTGCAAGCGCAAACTAGATGGGATGACGTATCGCTGCAGAATGCTGTGGTAGCCATCTATGGTCATTACAGTTGCTGAGATAATTAAGTTAAGTTAATTAATTTTGTCGAATATTTTATATGGATTTCAAAATCATTTAATATTGCTTGAAAGTTATAGAAATTCACTGAACACGTCACATACATTCGCAAAATGCTATGGTTATATACCATAACATTTTATGTGTGTTCGTTGAGGTAGCGTGGCCGAGTGGTCTAAGGCGCTGGATTTAGGCTCCAGTCATTTCGATGGCGTGGGTTCGAATCCCACCGCTGCCAGAAATTTTATTTTCCATTTTGAAAGATCTCTGCAAAACGTACATTATCGACTACTTGACCTTGACGTCATTTCAACTGCAACCTTTTATGGTGTTGCTGTATGATTTGTGGATTATGCAATTGCTCCCTCATGTAGTGCATGTGTCATAGTACATACAGTCTGGATTTGAAAAAGGTTTATTGTCATGAGGCAGAACTGAGCGATGTCACCTGATATAGGCAGTGGTGTAAAGTACTTAAGTAAGTAAAAATACTTTAAATACTACTTAAGTCATTTTTTGGGGTATCTGTACTTTACTTTACTATTTATATTTTTGCCAACTTTTACTTTTACTTCATTACATTCCAAAAGAAAATAATGTACTTTTTACTCCATACATTTTCCCTGACACCCAAAAGAACTCGTTACATTTTGACAGAAAAATGGACCAAATCACACACATCAAGAGAACTTCCCTGGTCATCTCAACTGCCTCTGATCTGACTCGCTAAACACAAATGCTTTGTTTGTAATTATGTCTGAGGTTGGAGTGTGCCCCTTGCTATCCGTCAATAATTGTTTTAGTTTACTGCGGAGCCCCTAGTCCCACTGTACATGCCTCAGATACCTCCTTTGTCCCAACTCCCACACATGCGGTGACCTCACCCAGTAAAACTAGCATGTCCAGAGATGCAACCTCTCTTATCATCACTCAGTGCCTGGGCTTACCTCCACTGTACCCGCACCCCACCATACCCCTCTCTGCACATTATGCCCTGAAGCTATTCTACCGCACACAGAAATCTGCTCCTTTTACTCTCTGTCCCCAACGCACTAGACGACCAGTTTTGCTAGCCTTTAGCCGTACCCTCATCCTACTCCTCCTCTGTTCCTCGGGTGATGTAGAGGCTAACTCAGGCCCTGCGTGTCCCCAGGCACTCTCAATTGTTGACTTCTGTAATCGAAAAATCCTTGGTTTCATGCATGTTAACATCAGAAGCCTCCTCCCTAAGTTTTTTTTACTCACTGCTTTAGCACACTCCGCCAACCCTGATGTCCTTGCCGTGTCTGAATCCTGGCTTAAGAAGGCCACCAAAATTTCTGAGATTTCCATACCCAACTACAACATTTTCCGTCAAGATAGAACTACCAAAGGGGGAGGAGTTGTAATCTACTGCAGAGATAGATTGCAAAGTTCTGTCATACTTTACAGGTCTATGCCCAAACGGTTCGAGCTTCTACTTTTAAAAATGAATCTCTCCAGAAATAAGTCTCTCACTGTTGCCGCCTGTTATAGACCCCCCTCAGCTCCCAGCTGTGCCCTGGACACCATATGTGAATTGATTGCCCCCCATTCTGTCTTCAGAGTTCGTTCTGTTAGGTGAGGGAGAAAGGCAGAGCAGTTCGCTCAACTGTTCAGGGAAGTCAGGAACCAATACACACAGTCAGTCAGGAAAGCAAAAGCTAGCTTTTTCAAACAGAAATTTGCATCCTGTAGCTCTAACTCCCAAAAGTTTTGGGACACTGTAAAGTCCATGGAGAACAAGAGCACCTCCTCCCAGCTGCCCACTGCACTGAGGCTAGGTAAATCCATGATAATCGAAAATTTCAAAAAGCATTTCTCTACGGCTGGCCATGCTTTCCTCCTGGCTACCCCAACCCCGGCCAACAGCTCCGCACCCCCCGCAGCTACTTGCCCGAGCCTCCCCAGCTTCTCCTTCACCCAAATCCAGATAGCAGATGTTCTGAAAGAGCTGCAAAACCTTGATTTGTACAAATCAGCTAGGCTAGACAATCTGGACCCTCTCTTTCTAAAATTATCCTCCGCCATTGTTGCAACCCGTATTACCAGTCTGTTCAAACTCTCTTTCGTATCGTCCGAGATCCCTAAAGATTGGAAAGCTGCCGCGGTCATCCCCCTCTTCAAAGGGGGTGACACTCTAGACCCAAACTGTTATAGACCTATATCCATCCTGCTCTGCCTTTCTAAAGTCTTTGAAAGCGAAGTTAACAAACATATCACCGACCATTTCGAATCCCACTATACCTTCTCTGCTGTGCAATCCGGTTTCTGAGCTGGTCATGGGTGCACCTCAGCCATGCTCAAGGTACTAAACGATATCATAACAGCCATCGATAAAAGACAGTAATGTGCAGCTGTCTTCATCGACCTGGCCAAGGCTTTCGACTCTGTCAATCACCTTATTCTTATCGGCAAACTCAATAACCTTGGTTTCTCAAATGACTGCCTCGCCTGGTTCACCAACTACTTCTCAGATAGAGTTCAGTGTGTCAAATCGGAGGGCCTGTTGTCTGGACCTCTGGAAGTCTCTATGGGGGTACCACAGGTTTCAATTCTCGGGCCGACTCTTTTCTCTGTATATATCAACGATGTCGCTCTTGCTGCGGGTGATTCTCTGATCCACCTCTACGCAGACGACACCATTCTGTATACATCTGGCCTTTCTTTGGACACTGTGTTAACTAACCTCCAATCGAGCTTCAATGCCATACAACACTCCTTCCGTGGCCTCCAACTGCTCTTAAACGCTAGTAAAACCAAATGCATGCTTTTCAACCGTTTGCTGCCCGCACCCACCCGCCCATCTGCCCGACTAGCATCAATACTCTGGACGGTTCTGACCTAGAATACATGGACAACTACAAATACCTAGGTGTCTGGCTAGACTGTAAACTCTCCTTCCAGACTCATATCAAACATCTCCAATCCAAAATCAAATCTAGAATCTGCTTCCTATTTCGCAACAAAGCCTCCTTCACTCACGCCGCAAAACTTACCCTAGTAAAACTGACTATCCTACCGATCCTCGACTTCGGCAATGTCATCTACAAAATAGCTTCCAATACTCTACTCAGCAAATTGGATGTAGTCTATCACAGTGCCATCCGTCTTGTTACCAAAGCGCCTTATACCACCCACCACTGCGACCTGTATGCTCAAGTCGGCTGGCCCTCGCTACATATTCGTCGCCAGACCCACTGGCTCCAGGTCATCTATAAGTCTATGCTTGGTAAAGCTCCGCCTTATCTCAGCTCACTGGTCACGATAACAACACCCACTCATAGCACGTTCTCCAGCAGGTATATCTCACTGGTCCTCCCCAAAGCCAACACCCCCTTTGGCCGCCTTTCCTTCCAGTTCTCTGCTGCCAGTGACTGGAACGAATTGCAAAAATCGCTGAAGCTGGAGACTTACATTTCCCTCACTAACTTTAAACTTCAGCTATCTGAGCAGCTAACCGATCGCTGCAGCTGTACATAGTCCATCTGTAAATAGCCCACCCAATCCATTTGCACACACTGTATATAGACTTTATTTCTTTCTATTATGTTATTGACTGTACGCTTATTTATTCCATGTGTTACTCTGTGTTGTTGTTTCTGTCGCACTGCTTTGCTTTATCTTGGCCAGGTCGCAGTTGTAAATGAGAACTTGTTCTCAACTAGCTTACCTGGTTAAATAAAGGTGAAATTTAAAAAAAGAAAAGTAAAAAAAGAAAATGGTGCCATCTGCTTTAATTAATATAAGGAATTAGAAATGGT
This sequence comes from Salvelinus fontinalis, assembly GCF_029448725.1. Taxonomy (NCBI): domain Eukaryota; kingdom Metazoa; phylum Chordata; class Actinopteri; order Salmoniformes; family Salmonidae; genus Salvelinus; species Salvelinus fontinalis. The sequence continues at coordinate 70,445,881 of NC_074666.1, read as the reverse complement.
TTATACTTTTTATTTTGATACTTAAGTATATTTAAAACCAAACACTTTTAGACTTTTACTCAAGTAGTATTTTACTGGGTGACTTTCACTTTTACTTGAGTAATTTTCTATTAAGGTATCTTTACTTTTACTCAAGTATGACAATTGAGTAAATTTTCCACCACTGGATATAGGCCAGCTGCAAGTCAACATTGACTATATTGTAAAAAATTAATTAAACAAATATATATTGTTGGTCTTAATTTAAGGTTAGGTTTAGGCATTAGGGTTAGCAGTGTGGTTACGGTACGGGTTAAGGTTAGGGTTAGGATGACTTTCTGTCCCACTGTCACAAAACGACAAACAGTTGTGTTTAGTAAGGCTTTATTCCATTCATGTCATTCAGCAAAACATATTATTCAATAACTGTTTCATATTGCAATATTTGAATTTAAGAAAAAAGGAAGAGCACTGCGAGCAATTAAATATTTCTCAGATACACACCATAAACATAAAAACTATTCTTAATACAAAATAGTACTTGGCATTCAACATAGAAAGGCTTTCTCTTTTTTCCCAAAAGCTTATAAAATGACTATGACTGGTTGATTTAATCTTACAGACTAAATGTGAATCACAACAAATCCCTCACCAAAGAAGATGAGGGGGGAAGCATGCATTATTATGAATGACAATCAACATGTTTACAGCACCAGTCAAAAGTTTGCACACACCTACTCATTCAAGTGTTTTTCTTTATTTTTATTATTTTCTACATTGTAGAATAATAGTGAAGACATCAAAACTATGAAATAACACATATGGAATCACGTAGTAACCAAAAAAGTGTTAAACAAATCAAAATATATTTTAGATTATAGATTCTTCAAAGTAACCACCCTTTGCCTTGATGACAGCTTTGCACACTCCTGGCATTCTCTCAACCAGCTTCACCTGGAATGCTTTTCCAACAGCTGAGCACTTTTGGCTGCTTTTCCTACACTCTGCGGTCCTACTCATCCCAAACCAAACCATCTCAATTTGGTTGAGGTTGGGGGATTGTGGAGGCCAGGTCGTCTGATGCCACACTCCATCACTCTCCTTATTGGTTAAATAGCCCTTACACAGCCTGGAAGTGTGTTAGGTCATTGTTCTGTTGAAAAACAAATGATAGTCCCACTACACACAAGCCAGATGGGATGGCGTATCGCTGCAGAATGTTGTGGTAGCCATGCTGGTTAAGTGTGCATTAAATTCTAAATAAATCACAGACAGTGTCACCAGCAAAGCACCCCCACACCATCACACCTCCTCCTCCATGCTTCATGGTGGGAACCACACATGCGGAGATCATCCGTTCACCTACTCTGCATTTCACAAAGACACAGCGGTCTTCTCAATTTGGTTGATCTCCATATGTGCTATTTCATAGTTTTGATGTCTTCACTATTATTCTACAATGTAGAAAATAGTAAAAATAAAGAAAAACCCTGGAATGAGTAGGTGTGTCTAAACGTTTGACTGGTACTGTATATATCTATACAGTATATAAACATCAATGCAAAGAGGAATCCTTTGTACTAAAACTTCAGTTTTCACTTCAGTCCAATAAAATGTTTAATTTCTAATTTCACAGAAAGTCATACCATGTAGTAGCCTAATACTTTGCAAGTCTGGTATGACGTACTTGCATATAAACTGACACCTACACACATCTACACAAAACTGCTATAGAATCAAAATACGTTTAAGGAATGGTCAATAGGTTTATGACCATATTAAAGCACTGTACTGTATTCACATTATGATTCTCTGATTCAATATAAGAACCTATTTCTCAAGAAAATTAACCCAGATATATGATACACTCCGCCCTATGGAAGGCAATAGGGTTTGAACAAAGCACCATATTATTTCAAATATTCTACATACTACACATTTGATCATCATCCATCTACAGCCTTAGTCGAGTACGATAACATGATATACCATGATAAACATTATAGAAGGGCGGAGTTGCTAGCATTAGGTCAACAGTATGTGGTATATTCATGTGGTCTTCTATGTGTATCTAGATGTACACTATGCATGCTTTCTATCATTGCTTTTAGCTTGACGTAAGGCCAAGACCATAGGTGTCCAGAAAGGCGGCTAACAAATAAAACATGTTAGTGAGTGTATTAGCTGTGTTAAGATTTAGGTTGGGTCTTAGTGGGCTGTTACTTAAGTTTTAGCCAGAGTAGCTACCTAGTGTTCCCAGAGCCAGGCGCAATGCAGGAGGACAGCCAGGCTGAACCCCAACACCAGCAGAAGGACCAGGAGCAGGGGAACAGTCTGAGAGGGGCCTAGGGGGGAGGGCCTGGAGCGGGATGGTCGGGACCGCATGTACTGGTCCACTGAGTCCCCCAGGCTGTAGCGTCTGGGGCAGTAGCCCAGGTCTCGACGGGCCTTCTCGATCTTGAAGGTGTGGCTCACTGCAATGTTCCTCACCTAGGAGGATGCAGAAAAGATTCAGGGAAATGGTTGCCAGGTACCTGACTGTCTCTGCATTCAACAAAGTTAACTGTCTTGGTTGTTAAGACTTGACCCGTTGGTTAAAGCAGAAACAGACTGGCACCCAACACCCAGTTAAAGGAATAGAGTTAAACAAGCTGTTAAGGAGAAGACTGTTAGTGGTCTGTACTGTGCCCCTGTCTCTCGCCCCCGCCTCCTTGCCAAGAAGGCAGCTTAACAAACTCAACAGCACTCCTTCACTCTTGCCCAATCAGGGTGCACTGAGATGGGCATAGTGCTCAGTACAGCCTGGGAGGCAGGTTAGGAGCTCTGGAGCTTCAAGGGAGTTTGACTCCATGCTAATGTCTTTGAATAACCTCAGTTTACCAACATCCTGCCACCCCGTGTGAAGGATGTCTCGCTAGTCCCTATATCCCCTTACTGCACGGAGGATACGATGTCTGCATGGAAAATACCTGTAGTGACAGAAGCTCTCAGACAAACCCGGTGGCTCAGTGTAACACAGAGATTCAGCAAGTTTCCTATTGTCACGCTGGGGTAAATCCATTTGAATTCACTTTTTGACAGCACCCCTTTTGTGAATGAAACCTTCCATACATATTTGCCTTCCATACAAGTTCTCAGAAAGGGACTTCTTGAACCTGAATGTCAAAACATTCAAGATATAAAAGTGATCCAAGTTGCCCCCTTTTGCATACCCCACCATACCATGAGACATCCAGGTCTTCATCACTAGAAAAGATAAACGGTTGAGATTGATATTATTTAAAAGCTCATGAACAGGATTTCAAACTATTTAATAATTTCTTGAAAAAAATTTTTTTTAATAATATTTTTTTCAATTTCTGAACCATTAATGTCAATTGTCTAAATATCTGCATATGTTGCGGTTAGACCCTATTTACATAATCTGAGATTTTTGTGTTGTGCCCACCATTAAAAACTATACTTTTGAAAGAAATTATTAAATAGTTTGAAATCCTGTTCATGAGCTTTTAAATAATATCAATCTCAACCGTTTATCTTTTCTAGTGATGAAGACATGGATGTCTCATGGTATGGTGGGGTATGCAAAAGGACTTAACTTTGAACACTTTTACACTATATATACAAAAGTATGTGGACACCCCTTCAAATTAGTGGATTTGGCCATTTTAGCCACACCTGTTGCTGACAGGTGTATAAAATTCAGCATACAGCCATGCAATCTCCATAGACAAACATTGGCAGTAGAATGGCTTTACTGAAGAGCTCAGTGACTTTCAACGTTGCACCGTCATAGGATGCCACCTTTCCAATAAGTCAGTTCGTCAAATTTCTTCCCTGCTAGAACTGTAAGTGCTGTTATTGTGAAGTGGAAACGTCTAGGAGCAACAACGGCTCAGCCACGAAGTGGTAGGCCACAAAAGCTCACCGAACGGTACCGCCGAGTGCTGAAGCGTGTAGCGCATATAAATCTTCTGTCCTCGGTTGCAACACTCACTACCGAGTTCCAAACTGTCTCTGGAAGCAACGTCAGCACAATAACTATTCGTCTGGAGCTTCATGAAATGGGTTTCCATGCCCGAGCAGCCGCACACAAGCCTAAGATCACCATGCACAATGCCAAGCGACGGCTGAAGTGGTGTAAAGCTTGCTGCCATTGGACTCTGGAGCAGTGGAAACGTGTTCTCTGGAGTGATGAATCACACTTCGAACGCTACCTGCCCCAAAGCATAGTGCCAACTGTAAAGTTTGGCGGAGGAGGAATAATGGTCTGGGGCTGTTTTTCATGGTTTGTGCTAGGCCACTTAGTTCCAGTGAAGGGAAATCTTAAAACTATAGCTTCCAACTTTGTGGCAACAGTTTGGGGAAGGCCCTTTCCTGTTTCAGCATGACAATGCCCCCATGCACAAAGCAAGATCCATACAGAAATTGTTTGTCAAGATCGGTGTGGAAGAACTTGACTGGTCTGCACAGAGCTCTGACCTCAACCCCATTGAACACCTTTGGAATGTTACTTTTGGTCATGTAGTGGATCTTTTGAATGTTTTGGTATTCATGTCTAAAAAGTCACTTTCTGACCACTTCTTCCATCGGCTAACATGTATGGAAAGTTGTGTTTAAAACAACAGCGATTGAATTCAAATGGATTTACCCTTTGGAGACTGTATGTATGTATGCATGTATGTCTCTCTGTACACCTGTCTGTCTCTGACGGACCACTGACTGCTGTCTCTTGTTAGCCCAGCAACAGGACCGTTGCGCAGAGTAGTGATGTTGTCCAGTAATGGTTCAGGTTAGGAGATAACCCTAAAGCAAGGGAACTACTTGGAGTTGAGCCTGCAATGAGGTCAGTTCCTGTGTCCCCAGTGTTGAACTTCCTGACCCAGTCAATCAAGGTAGATGTTGGCTCTAACCACAGATCTAGGATTACCTTACTGTAAGTCACAGACAATCCTAGGAGGAGTAAAATAATGTCTGACCCTGGATCAGTGATTATGGGGCAACTTCTCCCTACTCCATCCCACCCTTCCAGGAGAAATACACACAACAGGCTAATATTTTATTCACAGGACAATTATCGATCTCCCGGTGGCAGCCGCCAGAATGTCTGACTGAAGCAGCTCCTGGACCAGGATATTATTTCAACTATCTCAATAACTTTCACATACATTTGAAGTAAGTATTCAGATATATTTCATTTGAAAAGACTAGTCATTCAATATTTTAATGCATTTGAAAGTTCACTAGTGTATAAAACAATTATTGCCCTTATGCCCTCAGAACAGCCTCAAATCATCGGGGCATGGACTTTACAAGGTGTCGAAAGCGTTCCACAGGAATGCTGGCCTATGTTGACTCCAATGCTTCCCACAGTTGTGTCAAGTTGGCTCGATGTCCTTTGGGTTATGGACCATTCTTGGTACACACATGAAACTGTTGAGCATGAAAAACCCAACAGTGTTGCAGTTCTTGACACTTAAATCGGTGCGGCTGGCATCTACTACCATACCCCAAATCTTCTTTTGTCTTGCCCATTCACCCTCTGAACGGCATACATACAGATACACAATATGTCTCACTTATCTCAAGGTAGGTTAAATCCTTCTTTAACCTATCTCCTCCCCTTCATCAGCACTGATTGTGACATCAAAAAGAGGTCATAGCTTTCCCCTGGATTCGCCTGGTCATGGAAAGAGCAGGTGTTCCTAATGTTTTGTACACTCAGTGTACACTTGGAAAGTATACAAAACATTTAAATACACTGACTTAAATACTATCCCATGTGTTTAACCCAGGTATTTGAAAAATAGCATTAGAAATAACTATTTGAAAATCTTTTAAAATAAACTCAGCAAAAAGAAACGTCCTCTCACTGTCAACTGTGTTGATTTTCAGCAAACTTAACATGTGTAAATATTTGTGTGAACATAACAAGATTCAACAACTGAGACATAAACTGAACAAGTTCCACACACATGTGACTAACAGAAATGGAATAATGTGTCCCTGAACAAAGGGGGGGGTTCAAAATCAAAAGTAATAGTCAGTATCTGGTGTGGCCACCAGCTGCATTAATTACTGCAGTGCATCTCCTCCTCATGGACTGCACCAGATTTGCCAGTTCTTGCTGTGAGATGTTACCCCACTCTTCCACCAAGGCACCTGCAAGTTCCCGGACATTTCTGGGGGGAACGGCCCTAGCCCTCACCCTCCCATCCAACAGGTCCCAGACGTGCTCAATGGGATTGAGATCCGGGCTCTTTGCTGGCCATGGCAGAACACTGACATTCCTGTCTTGCAGGAAATCACGCACAGAATGAGCAGTATGGTAGGTGGCATTGTCATGCTGGAGGGTCATGTCAGGATGAGCCTGCATGAGGGGTACCACATGAGGGAGGAGGATGTCTTCCCTGTAACGCACAGCGGTGAGATTGCCTGCAATGACGACAAGCTCAGTCTGTGCTGTGACACACCGCCCCAGACCATGACGGACCCTCCACCTCCAAATCGATCCGCTCCAGAGTACAGGCCTCGGTGTAACGCTCATTCCTTCGACGATAAATGCGAATCATTTGGTCAGACAAAACCGCGACTCGTCAGTGAAGACCACTTTTTGCCAGTCCTGTCTGGTCCAGCGATGGTGGGTTTGTGCCCATAGGCGAAGTTGTTGCCGGTGATGTCTGGTGAGGACCTGCCTTACAACAGGCCTACAAGCCCTCAGTCTAGCCTCTCAGCCTATTGTGGACAGTCTGAGCACTGATGGAGGGATTGTGCATTCCTGGTGTAACTCGGGCAGTTGTTGTTGCCATCCTGTACCTGTCCCGCAGGTGTGATGTTCGGATGTACCGATCGTGTGCAGATGTTGTTACATGTGGTCTGCCACTGTGAGGACGATCAGCTGTCTGTCCTGTCTCCCTGTAGCACTGTCTTAGGCGTCTCACAGTACGGACATTGCAATTTATTGCCCAGGCCACATCTGCAGTCCTCATGCCTCCTTGCAGTATGCCTAAGACACGTTCACGCAGATGAGCAGGGACCCTGGGCATCTTTCTTTTGGTGTTTTTCAGTCAGTAGAAAGGCCTCTTTAGTGTCCTAAGTTTTCATAACTGTGACCTTAATTGCCTACCGTCTATTAGCTGTTAGTTTCTTAACGACCATTCCACAGGTGCATGTTCATTAATTGTTTATGATTCATTGAACAAGCATGAGAAACAGTGTTTAAACCCTTTACACTGAAGATCTGTGAAGTTATTTTTTACGAATTATCTTTGAAAGACAGGGTCCTGAAAAAGGGACGTTTCTTTTTTTGCTGAGTTACAAATTTGGTTGACTATTTGGTTTTTACAAATTACCATTCAAATACTAAAATAAAAGTACTTGTATTGCGATGTGTATTTGAAAATACTAAAGTACACAGAAAAAGTATTTTAAATACCAGATATTCAAATACACATGTATTTGACCCCAGGTCTGTTTGACATAAGCCATTTCCAGTTCAATCATATCCATGAAAGAGAGAGAACATCTACATTTGAGTCACTTAGCAGACACTCTTATCCAGAGCAACTGGATACATTTTCATACTGGTCTCCAGTGGGCATCAAACACACAACCCTGACATTGCAACCACCATGCTCTACCAACTGAGCTACACAGAAGGTAAGAAGGAGGGTGCCTATACATTCTGGGCAGTTATTGCTGTTTGCAGTAACAGATCGACTTTTTTCAACTGCATCTCAATGGTCTCATCAGTTCCTCTCCTGACTGCTTCTAAATGGGCTCATCAGTACCTCTCCTGGCAAACAGTGTAAAGAAGCATCGCTTCTCCACCTACCAACACCCAAAGCTGTGAATTCATGAAATCTATCATTTTGATTGACCCTGATCCATAATAAACCGTATGTATAAGAGATAGGATCAGGAAGGAAGGGGGGTCGGTGCGCCTGGAAAATACTTCCCTAATGAAGCCTCCGTGAGACAAACCAGAATCTAATGAAGGATCTAGTAACCCAAGCTCCCCTTAACCCAAACACGCACGCACGCACGCACACACACACACACGCGCGCACGCACGCACGCACTACGCTGTCAGGTCATTCCACCAATTAGATGTCTCTAGGTAATATAACTTAGTAACAAAATATATATATATATATATATATATATCACCTGATTTTAACATTCTGTCATAAAGAGCACATGTTCAACTTAATAAAAAAACATTGTTTTCCCATCTCAAGAGGTTCAATAAATAAAATACTATAGTAAGTCCTGTTAAGCGCTAAATAAAGTAACAGGGTTGACCGAAACAGGGTTGACGACTTGTGACAAGGGAAATGGAAGCTTGTTGGGTGCAACAGGGAGGGGCAATTGAATGCAAGTTTCACAATTTTTTATTTATTGTTAAAACATTTCTAACCTGTCTCTCTATGGGTAACAAGGTTGACGTATTAATGCTCAACCCGCTCAGTATTCCACCACAAAACACCAGAAAATGCCCAAAAAGTATCACACCTTGATCTGTAAGTATCACACCGGTCTTTGTGCTTGTCTCCACCCCCCTCCAGATCAAATAAATTTGTATTTGTCACATGCGCCAAATACAACAGGTGTAGACCTTACAGTGAAATGTTTACTTACAATTACTCCTAATAAATTATCTGAGGACGGTACTATCCTCCTCCCGTGTCTGCATCTGGGTCATATCCTGTGTCGTCATAAAAAGGGTAGAACCAGCTTACCTGATTTTACACTATGATTTGACTATTAGATGTTCAACGTTTCTTTTGAAAAAGTTTTTTAAAAATGAATTGTTTCATCATATTAAAACGAGAGTTCAGTTCACGTAACAGGGTTGACCTTAAGATTAGGGACATGATTTTTTTTAACCTTAAAATGGATCAATAAGCACATGAATAAATAATAATCTTCAGAAGTGACTTTGTCAAACCAACAAAATAACTACGGCTTTACAATGATGGTGAAAACTTGGATAAATGTTGGGATTAAGTGTGTTAAAATATTCCTAGAAGTCACAGAGGATGCAAAGAGGGACATGCCCAAATGCAGAATTGTAGCACTTTAGTAAGTCTTTATTCAAAAATATTAATCAGATTTATTGAATATTCCACGTGGTCAATATTGAAGGGCACTTCATGGCTTTCAAATTTGTGCACAATTTCTACTTAAAATATCAAAGGTACTCATTTTGTGGAACGACCCTGCCACCGTGGCCCGGTGGGGTTCTACACTGACTGAGACATGTCACCATGACCCAGAATGCAAAAACTTCAGATCTTTACAACTCAAACAGAGTGATAGGTCTAAGTAAATTCAAAATGTTCTCCCTTCCATGTGTTTGCTCTTTGTATCGAGTATGTGACAGGAAAGAGACTGTTACTGTCACGCCCTGACCTTAGAGAGCCGCCACCGAAGTAGATGCCCACCCGGACCCTCCCCTATAGGTTCAGGTTTGCGGCCGGGAGTCTGCACCTTGGGGGGGGGGGGGGGGGGGGTACTGTCACGCCCTGACCTTAGAGAGACGTTTTATTTCTCTATTTGGATAGGTCAGGGTGTGATGTGGGGTGGGCATTCCATGTTTTGTATTTCTGTGTGTTTGGCCGAATGTGGTTCCCAATCAGAGGCAGCTGTCTATCGTTGTCTCTGATTGGGAATCATACTTAGGCAGCCTGTTTTTCCACCTTAGTTGTGGGTAGTTGTTTTCTGTATAGTTTATGCACCATACAGAACTGTTTCGGTTTTCCCTCTTCTATATTTTGTTAGAGTGTTTTGTGATCAAATAAAATCATGAACACCTACCACGCTGCGCTTTGGTCCGATCCTCATAACGACGAGAGCCGTGACAGTTACACTTAATTAATACACTGAATATGTAACACTGGAAAACATGGCATATTTCTCAACAACGTTTTCTTGCAAGTGTGGTGAGGAAGGTTGGTCCTCACATCAGTGCTCGGCTGCAATGTAAAACTGAGAAGGGAGAAAGGAGGAATGAAGAAGAATGGGTAAAAAGGCAGAGTAAACATGGGAAGTGAGAAGAGGGGTTAGGTGTAGAAAGAGCTATGAAGGTAGGTAGGTAGGTAGGCAGGCAGGCAGGCAGGCAGGTACATATAGATAGGTAGGTAAGTAGTAGATAGGTACTGTAGATACATAGCTGTATGCTTACCTCATTTCTGGTGAAGAGCAGAGGGATCTCCACTATTGGCCTCAGAGCCAGGTGTAAACATTCCATCAGAATGGCTGTGAAATACACACCCCAGATGAGGAAGGAAGACAGCAGCGTGGCAGGTCTGAGCTACGAGCAGCATACTATTACAACAGTTTGGCAAGTATGAAACTGGTGTGTATCCTGACAGATTGTGGCTGGTGTTGGGCATGATCAGCGTCCTGTTACAGCAGCGTGGGTATTTGTGTGCGTGCGTGCGTTCCCGTTTGTGTCTCCTACCTGCTGAATAGACCAGTGAGACAGGCAAGTGTATCAACGGCCGGCTATACCCCAGCTTCTCAAACTAGAGAGGAGGGGAAAGACAGAGAGGATATCAAAGACCAAGACAAAATAAACTATATGTGTTAATCACCCAAAGAATATAGAGTTACTCACCAGTGGTGTTAACCATTCAAACAGGTTGACAGATTCCCCGTCGTTGATGAAGTAGGCCTGTCCACTCTGAGGGAGAAAGGTTGATATTACTATGTATACACCCCCACCCCAAACACACACAGGCCTAAATATGTACAATGTGTACAAATTCCACTTGAAAGTAGAACAAACAAGTGCTGAAACGATCATTGGTATCCATGGAGATGGTGAGTAGTAGTAAACTCACAGCCACACAGTTCCTCTTGGGTGTGAGGCTTTCAGCAGCCAGGACGTGGGCCAACACCAGGTTGTCCACATGGACCCAGTTCATCTTGGCCTGGCGGTTTCCAAAGCTAAAACTGAACAACCGGCGCTCCACATTCACCTGGGGAGAGAGAGAGAGAAGGAGAAGTGGAGAGAGAGAGAGAGCGGGTTGATAATTCAACTGAATTCAGGTTAGACTGTATTGTGCTGAGAGTATGTCTGTTCTCATGGGAGTGTGTTTGGGGTTGTGTACGTGTATCAAGGCATGCATGGGTTCGTGTGTGTACAATGGTCTGACATTGAGTGAGGGGAGAGGTAAACTGTATTAGGGGAAGAAAGATTAAAAAGCCTCTAAGCAGCTGTCCCCATAGTGAACCGGGAACTGCAACATCCCAGTCCTGTTCTACCCAGCCCAGCATAGAGTATTCCTTCCCTTCATTCTCCCCAGGGGAGAGAGAGAGAGGGGGGAAACAGGATACCTTAAGAGGATCCATGAATAATATATCCTCACCAGGTACACATTCTGCCAGCCAAGGATCTAAACCCTAAGAGAACCTCTATACCTGATAGAAGGGCAATGAGACTGGGCTGTCATTTTATTGTGTCACCCACACAATTAAATAGTACACAGACATTTATCCCTATGGTGCCGCCGTTTTCGATGGAAAGTGACAAATCAGGTGGAATGTAGAGATGTCTCAGTTCTTTTCATTGTGATTCTATGTGGTAGGTAGGTGTACGGACGCTCACCATAACCCTGTGTAGGTGTCGTCTCTCTTCTGGCCCGTAGATGCCTGAGGGTCTCAGGACACAGGTCCGCAAGAGACCCCCACCTTCACAGAAGAGAATGGCATTGAATAATGAACTAAATCTGGCACCACTGAAAGTTTGTTACAAATGAGTTACTCCACCGTGTAATTACTTGTAACTGAGTCTAGAAATGTAAATTCCACTTAACTGCAAGATAGTGTACTATGCAAGTGTATGTAGGTTACTGTAATACTGTATATAAGTAGTAGTAATAGTTCATCAACATATATAATATGCTAACCTTTGCTTCAACCTGAACCCATCTTCCAGTGTTAATACATTTCCTCTACATCCCGTCTTAATAAATGCATGACTGGTCCAGTAGAGTATATAATGACATAGCACCATGCTCCTAGTTTCATTTAATATAAATAAGTGGTCATTGATAGGGGGTTAGGTTTCCCCCAAGGAGGGGCTGAAGGCATCACACCTATTTAACCAAGCACTCACTGGAATCACACTAATGCAGTAAGAGAATTCCTACACATCTTTGAGAGAGACGAACTCTACATGGGTTCATGTTAATGGATACATTGTGTCTATCAATGTATCCTGTGACTCTGACTGTCAGTTTTACAGTAAGTATGTATGTGACATCTATCTGTGACGAGAGTCTGTACTGCATGTCTGGTACTACTGCTACTAACTGTGTGTCTCTGTGTGTAAGTACATCCCTGTGTGTGTGTTGCTTGAGACAAAACGGTGTCGGGTGAACACTGCTCTCCAGTCTCAAGTGGCATTGTGCTTTCCAGCTTTAAATTGAACTGGTGTCAGCAGGTCCAGATGGATTAGGTTGCACACACATGGATAGCTTGGTTTCCATGCCAACCTCACTCACTCACAAATACACACAAGCACGCACACACACACACACACACACACACACACACACACACACACACACACACAGAGTTTGGCTGTGGAACATACAGCATCCATTCATACACACTGAGAATCATAAGACAATGTCAATGACCTGAACACATCATTTCCATTTGAGGATATCATCACTGTCTTGATGCTGTAAGTAACCCCCCATCCTATCACCTCAAGACCATGCCATACAAAGTCACAGTGTCTCTGCCATAGACACATAATTATAATAATAGATCTAATACTGTATATCTTCATTCTATTTCTAGGGTCTCTCTTACCTTTGAGTGAGCGTCCATTGGCTGTTAGGACCATCTGGTCAGAGATAGATTTGGTCCTGGAGTAGTGGTCTATGTGCTGGGACAGCAGAACGCATCATATCTATTCATATCAATCCATGTGTTTTATTATTTCCTAAGACATAGCCATCAGAGGACCTATTCATTGTTACTGCTGCTGCTGAGGAAAGTACAGGTAACTGCCAGAATAAAGAAAACACTTGAGTAAATGAGGGATACAAAGTATATTTAAAGCAGGTGCTTCCACACAGGTGTGGTTCCTGAGTTAATTAAGCAATTAACATCCCATCATGCTTAGGGTCATGTATAAAAATGCAGAGCTGTTTTGATGGCAGTATATTAATTAACACATTTATGATGTTTCCTTTATTTGGGCAGTTACCTGTATGTCCTTCAGAAGAGGTTGCAAGATAGATGCATGTCAGAGGTGTGACACCCATACTGTACACACCACACACACTCACTCTCTCTCACACACACCCCGCCAGCGTCAGGTTGACAGGCTTTGGGCCTCCAAGCTATCCTAAACTGTGTAACTCTACTCATGCGGGACTTATACAGTCATGCACAGCCATGTAAGCTGGAAGGAGCAGCTCTGGGAGAAGATTACATTCATGAGCTTCCTTTATCAGCCTGGTTCTGGATGTCATGTACACCTTGTCAGCTTCAATCTCAAGGTTTACTGTAAAACATCACATAGCAAAGGTGCCCAGTCCTTTAACCAATTGTATGTACCACATGAAAAGTAAACTATGAAAAAAGATCATACGTTGTGTTTTCATCAACCCAGAGCAAACACTTATTCTATATAGACACAGTAAGGCTAGCCTGGGTAAAGCAGACAGAATGCTGCACTCACTATCATTCAGTCTGGCTTACCCAGGCTACAGTAAAGCTGCTCCTCATTGGGACATCCTGTTCTTACTCACCATGTCCAGGGGCACACAGGGCAATGAGTCCTCGTCGCCCTCCTCTATGGGTTTGCCAGCAAACGTCACGTTGATCGTACTGGTGTAGACCAGCCTGGTGATGCCCTTCTCCACACACACTGAAACAAGCACACACACACAGGGTTATCATTGGGCCAAGTCGTTTAACTGACAACGAATTCTTATTTAGGAGTTTACTTAATATTCTAAACCTGGGTCATGACTCAAAAGCCTATTAGCCCACTGAGCTCAAGCCTAGTCATTAGCTCTGGGAGTTAACACACGTCTGTAGGTCTTGGACAAGAGACTGTTCTACACCACCTCCAACTACATTTAGCTGGCATTATATGGCTACTCATATATGACTGTCCTGTTACACTGCACCCCATTAGAAGCCCTTCAACAGGTCTCTTCCACTATTTTATCATAGGGGCCAAACGTTTACACATTATTGTGAAGGAGGGCCAAAAATGTTTCACCTCCTAGGACGTCTTGTGCCTATGAAAATGTATTTACATACAGTATGTTGTGCAAAGATAATACTGTATGTAATGTAAAGAATGTGTTGTTAATCTAAGGAATGGTCTACCTGTCTGTGTGAGAGGGGAAGTTGATGAGTGTGACAATAGTTGAAGAGTGAGGTGAGGAGGGAGGGGAGGAAGGAGGGGAGGAAGGTGGGAGGAGGGAGGGGAGGAAGGTGGGAGGAGGGAGGGGAGCTTGTTACCATTAATGACGTTGTTCGTCCCTCCGACGTTGACCGACTCCACTTGCTCTTTCCTCAGCTGTGAGACACAGAACAGAATAACTTTTAACACTGTTTGTGTGGGAACTAATGTGTAATGTGTAACTAATGTGTAACCCTATATCCGGAACCATGGGCAGCCTCTTAGATATCATCCTGACCAACTTGCCCTCTAAATACACCTCTGCTGTCTTCAACCAGGATCTGAGCGATCACTGCCTCATTGCCTGCGTCCGTAATGAGCCGCGGTCAAACGACCACCCCTCATCACTGTCAAACGCTCCCTAAAACACTTCAGCAAGCCGGCCTTTCTAATCGACCTGGCCCGGGTATCCTGGAAGGATATTGACCTCATCCCATCAGTAGAGGATGCCTGGTTGCTCTTTAAAAGTGCTTTCCTCACCATCTTAAATAAGCATGCCCCATTCAAAAAATGTAGAACTAAGAACAGATATAGCCCTTGGTTCACCCCAGACTTGACTGCCCTTGACCAGCGCAAAAACATCCTGTGGCGTTCTGCATTAGCATCGAATAGCCCCCGCGATATGCAACTTTTCAGGGAAGTCAGGAACCAATACACACAGTCAGTTAGGAAAGCAAAGGCTAGCTTTTTCAAACAGAAATTTGCATCCCGTAGCACTAATTCCAAAAAGTTTTGGAACACTAAAGTCCATGGAGAACAAGAGCACCTCTTCCTAGCTGCCCACTGCACTGAGGCTAGGAAACACTGGCACCACCTATAAATCTAATAAATTATCGTCTGAGATCCCCAAAGATTGGAACGCTGCCGCGGTCATCCACCGCTTCAAAGGGGGTGACACACTAGACCCAAACTGTTATAGACCTATATCCATCCTGCCCTGCCTTTCTAAAATCTTCGAAATCCAAGTTAACAAACAGATCACCGACAATTTCGAATCCCACTGTACCTTCTCCACTATGCAATCTAGTTTCCGAGCTGGTCATGGATGCACCTCAGCCATGCTCAAGGTCCTAAACAATATCATAACCGCCATCGATTAAAGACAGTACTGTGCAGCTGTCTTCATCGACCTGGCCAAGGCTTTCGACTTTATCAATCACTGCATTCTTATCGGTAGACTCAATAGCCTTGGTTTCTCAAATGACTGCCTTGCCTGGTTCACCAACTACATCTCAGATAGATGTCAGTGTGTCTAATCAGAGGGCCTGTTGTCCGGACCTCTGGCAGTCTCTATGGGGGTACCACAGGGTTCAATTTTCGGGCCGACTCTTTTCTCTGTAAATATCAATGATGTCGCTTTTGCAGCTGGTGATTCTCTGATCCACCTCTACGCAGACGACACCATTCCGTTTACATCTGACCCTTCTTTGGACACTCTGTTAACAAACCTCCAAACGAGCTTCAATGCCATACAACACTCCTTCCGTGGCCTCCAACTGCTATTAAATGCTAATAAAACTAAATGCATGCTCTTCAACCGATTGCTGCCCGCACCCGCCCACCCGTTTAGCATCACTACTCTGGATGGTTCTGACTTAGAATACGTGGACAACTATAAATACCTAGGTGTCTGGCTAGACTGTAAACTCTCCTTCCAGACTCACATTAAGCATCTCCAAATTCAATTGAGAATCGGCTTCCTATTTCGCAACAAAGCATCCTTCACTCATGCTGCCAAACATACCCTCGTAAAACTGACTATCCTACCGATCCTTGACTTTGGTGATGTAATTTACAAAATAGCCTCCAAAACTCTACTCAGCAAACTGGATGTAGTCTATCACAGTGCCATCCGTTTTGTCACCAAAGCCCCATATACTACCCACCACTGTGACCTGTATGCTCTCGTTGGCTGGCCCTCGCTATATTTTCGTCGCCAAACCCACTGGCTCCAGGTCATCTATAAGTCTTTGCTAGGTAAAGCCCTGCCTTATCTCAGCTCAATGGTCACCATAGCAACACCGACACGTAGCATGTGCTCCAGCAGATATATTTCACTGGTCATCCCCAAACCCAACACTTACTTTGGTCGCCTTTCCTTCCAGTTCTCTGCTGCCAATGACTGGAACGAATTGCAAAAATCACTGAAGCTGAAGACATATCTCCCTCTCTAAATTTAAGCATCAGCTGTCAGAGCAGCTTACCGATCACTGTCCCTGTACAAAGCCAATCTGTAAATAGCACACCCAACTACCTCATCCCAATATTGTTATCTATCTTCTTGCTAATTGCAATTATTTCGCCTTTATGGCCTATTTATTGCCTTACCTCCCTTACCTCCCCTTCTACATTTTGACACACTGTACATAGCTTTTTCTATTGTGTTATTGACTGTATGTTTGTTTATGTGTAACTCTGTGTTGTTGTTTTTGTCGCACTGCTTTTCTTTATCTTGGCCAGGTCGCAGTTGTAAATGAGAACTTGTTCTCAACTGGCCTATCTGGTTAAATAAAGGAGAAATAAAAAACGAAAAATCTATTTAAAGTAATGACACCCTTTATAAAGTCACTTCAAAAAGTTAGTAAATCTCCTGCTATATGACCACTACCTTCAGCCTGTCCTTACCCACCAGCCAAACACACAGACAAGCTTTCTAAGTTACATAATCATCTCCTAGCTGACTGTAAATATTTCAGAGCGTGAGAGAGACTCAGTATCAGGCAGAGAGGGACAAGAGACACAGGTGATACTACAATGTGAACAATTGAGTTTCACTAACAAAGCCTCCATTCAGTATGTTATGATTTATCCTACTCTGGAACCCATAGACAGGCATCCCTTCCATCTCTGTCACACGCCACTCAAGTCGTTGCATTTAAGACAAAAAATGTACTCTGTACTGTATTCTTGGAACAGTGTTACAGGAGACCAGCGACTATGAGTGATGGTTTTTGAATTGTTTACATTCCCAGTCAGCTAAATGAATAAGGAAGTAGAAGGGTTCAATTCTACCCTCCATCTGTTCAGGAACTCACCTGTTCTGGGCCTGACATCCCATAGGAAGCGGTGTGGAATATACAGTCGACCCCCTCACAGATCTTATACAGAGAATCATAGTCCCGGATGTCGCTCTGCAAGGGGAGAAAATCAGTATTATGAAAGACAATGATATGCTGTGTTTTTTCCTCTACCCTATGACTGTACTTCACTGTTATACAGTATGTAATATAACAGTACGATAAAGCATCAGATTTAACTGTCTCATGTTAGGAACAGTCAACCTTTTGTTGTATTCATATTAGAAAGAGCGGCTCTGATATTAAAGTGTCAGTAATGTGAGGAAACATTTGACATAATTCATCCAGTCTGCTATGGAACTCTCCACCTTCTTTTCAAGGTGAACTATCTTGTTGGGTAAGATGACAGCTTGAACATATAGTACATGCTATGTCCATGTATTAGCCAATGATTAGTAAGTACAATTAAGTTAAAGTGCCATGAAGGCTGCACCTGAAACCTGAATCAGAGCCCCAGCCTCCTTCTGTCCTAGTCAACACCTGGCACCCTCAACTAGATCACTTACCTGTGTCTTTATACCTGAGCCATGTATACCCAACCTTATTAGCCCCGTCTACCCTGGGGTATATGAGGAGAAATACTACACTAAAGACACTTGAATTTCAATGTATCCCCCTGATAACATACAGTGTTCTCTCTCTTTACTTTTTCAATTACGATATTAACAAAGGGGGACTTTCAAACTAGTAATCATTTAGGTACAATGGTCAAAAACAAAAGTAGTGGTGTAAAGTACTTAAGTAAAATAACTTTAAAGTACTACATCAGTTGTTTTTTGGGGTATCTGTACTTTACTTTACTATTTATATTTTGGCCAACTTTTACTTTTACTTTACTACATCCCTAAAGAAAATAATGTACTTTTTACTCCATACATTTTCCCTGACACCCAAAAGTACTCATTACATTTTGACAGAAAAATGGTCCAATTTACACACTTATCAAGTGAACATCCCTGGTCATCCCTACTGCCTCTGATCTGGCGGACTCACTAAACACAAATGCTCCATTTGTAAATTATGTCTGAGTGTTGGAGTATGACCCTGGCTATCCGTCAATATATATATTTTTTTTAATTGTGCCATCTGGTTTGCTTAATATACGGAATTTGAAATGGTTTATACTTTTACTTTTGATACTTAAGTACATTTTAGCAGTTCCATTTACTTTTGATACTTAAGTACATTTAAAACCAAATACTTTTAGACTTTTACTCAAGTAGTATTTTACTGAGTGACTTTCACTTTTACTTGAGCCATTTTCTATTAAGGTGTCTTTACTTGTACTCAAGTATGACAAATTAGTACTTTTTCTACCACTGAACAAAAGGAAAGCAACAAAACCCTGGGAAATCCAGGACTGGAGTTGCGTACCCCGGGGATGAATCTTAACTTCCACTTAAGTCAAATTTTTACTTTGTCAAGCATTGATGACAGTGACATACTAAGTAAACATTTGAAAGTTGAAAGTTAGGATTTGCCCCGAAGTGACTAGTGCGTCTACTCTACCTACCTGATGGAAGACAGTACCATCTGGAGTATCCCACTGTGGCTTGTGAAGATCCAGCAGCACTACAGACACTCCCTGGCTGACCAGAGCTCTCCCCAGCCTCAACCCGAAATACCCTGCTCCCCCGGTCACCAGCACCCTGCCTGTCCCCATCCCTGCCCCTCTCAAGGCCTGATCAGTCACTTCATCCAGGCGGGAGGCTGGACACTCTGGGCTGCTGCAACAGGCACCCACCACCCCGTTGGCCCTGTGTCGGGAGGTTGGAGTTGGAGTAGAGGTTAGGTCTGGGGCTGGCCGGCTCACCCAGGACTGGAGCTGATGGTTGAGGTGGTGGTTGTGGAGGTGTCTATTAGCCTGTATACGGCACCCAGCACTGCCTGGGTCAGGCAGGGGGACACAGGGGTAGGGCAGCTGCTCTACCTGGCACAGAGAGCCTCCGATGTCCTTCATACTTGGGCCACACAACTCCATTCAGACTCCTTCTGGGATAGATGGAATTCGGAACCCTGTGAGGGACAGGGGGTTCAAATGGTAGGTACCTCATCATTACAGCTATTCTCCATAAGATACACGGTAGCCACCTTCATCGGCTATAACTAATAACATTTTCTTTGCCAATTCATTTACATGACCAGACTATAAAAAATAACAAAGAAATACTAATTCATTTGACTGAGTAATCAATAGAGTAAAGTACAGGACTAAAACAAGTTTGACTGTGAGTCAGTCTGTACAATGAGTCATTGCGGAGACCGCTGCAGATACAGACAGACACCATGTGCCATTGTCTATTCGGATGTCAACCTCTAGTTATTTTATCTCAATTGTCACATAAAAATACTAGTTCCGTGATACTATTTCCTTCTCTATACTACACTGGTGATTTCCTACGACAAAGTTGAGTTGAACGTATGGGTTTCTAACACTGACCTACAGCCAAAATGCGCAGATTCTAAATGTAATTTTTTTTCTGTGCAATTATATTGCATATTTTACAACGGTCTTAAAAGAAACATACAATATCCCATCAACCTTCTGAATAAACCAAAATATAGGCCTACCCAGTGATGCGCGGATCTGGTTGCCACATTACTTTCCATTGTAAATTATGTCACTAAAACGACTTTGGTAAATAGGCCTACTGTACCTTTCAACGTAATGTCATATATCTGCTTATGTCCATTGAATACATATCATTAAAAGATCCCCCTTTTTATATTTTGACACCCCTCTCGCAGGTCCCTGCAGTCTACGCTGACAACCTTTGCCTGACAATCACTTGTGGCTTCACCTGAGACGCGTTACCGTAGGGTCTGGATGAAACGCGCACGCTCTGACTAAGATCATGTTTCACAGGTACAAAATCAGCAAATGTACAGAATACCTATTCGTCATTCCTTCACAAACCTCGCCCCTCCCCTAGTCCTGTCTCAACCCTCCCCATGTCCTGTCTCAACCCTGCACTTCTCAAGCGTCAACCCTTCTCCTCAAATCTCTCTGACGCCCACCCAACTCCCCAGCATCCTTCTGTAAGTGCTGGCTCAGCTGCTTGCTTCTTGATGAAACGGTAACACCTTAAAGCGTCAATCAGGCAATCAGCGGTAGAAACAATACCAAACACTTTCCCAGCTCATGTTTTGGTAAAAAGCTGAGGGTCAGGACTAGAGAAATGTAACCACTCTCAAATTCAGGACTGGCTATTCATGATGTCAACATTATAGTTTGATTATGTTTTGAGGCTGTATAGTGTTTGTTTAGATTTACTTTGTTTACAAACACTGTGGTAAAATAAGCTTATATTTTGGGTTCTGATGGGGTATGACAGTTGAACTAAGCTCATTGGACATTTCTAAGTTATATTCTTCAAGAATCAATGGGATACATATAATTAATTTACAAGTCCAAAATGGATGTAGCAACTGCACATTACCCATTAAAATGTCATATTTACTGGGAAAGCTTTCCCAACCCTCATTCTTTCATTGTAATGTGTCATGTGTGTCAACCCAGTGCTTGGGAAGTGAACAGTATGAAGCTGTGTTGACTTGTCAAAAGATCCTGATGAAATGTGGGATGATTGGGTTTTCAGTACTGTAAGTAGGTGTCTGATGGTGTCTGATATTATTGCAGTTTGTTTGTGCTTCTATGTGTTTATTAATTAGGCATGGCATGTTCATATTAGGAATGCTCATATTAGACATGTTCATATTAGACATGTTCATATTAGGAATGCTCATTTTAGACATGTTCATACTAGACATGTTCATTTTAGACATGTTCATATTAGACATGTTCATACTAGACATGTTCATATTAGACATGTTCATATTAGACATGTTTATATTAGACATGTTCATACTAGACATGTTCATATTAGAATGTTCAAATTAGACATGTTCATATTAGACATGTTTATATTAGACATGTTCATACTAGACATGTTCATATTAGGAATGTTCATATTAGGAATGTTCATTTTAGACATGTTCATATTAGACATGTTCATTTTAGACATGTTCATACTAGACATGTTTATATTAGACATGCTCATATTAGACATGTTCATACTAGACATGTTCATACTAGACATGTTCATACTAGACATGTTCATACTAGACATGTTCATATTAGACATGCTCATATTAGACATGTTCATTTTAGACATGTTCATATTAGACATGTTCATATTAGACATGTTCATACTAGACATGTTCATATTAGACATGTTCATATTAGACATGTTTATATTAGACATGTTCATTTTAGACATGTTCATACTAGACATGTTCATATTAGACATGTTCATATTAGGAATGTTTATATTAGACATGTTCATATTAGACATGTTCATTTTAGACATGTTCATATTAGACATGCTTATATTAGACATGTTCATATTAGACATGTTTATATTAGACATGTTCATACTAGACATGTTCATATTAGGAATGTTCATATTAGACATGTTCATTTTAGACATGTTCATACTAGACATGTTTATATTAGACATGCTCATATTAGACATGCTCATATTAGACATGTTCATTTTAGACATGCTCATATTAGACATGTTCATATTATTTATAACAGACATCATGGAATCATTTGTTTTATTCATGCCGATATGTTCATTGGTACATAGAAACAATATAACACAATAAGGTTATTAGCTGTTTTTAGAGAAACAATACCAAAGTGGTCAACCCTGCCTCTTCAGGCTATATAGTGTTTGTTCACATTTTCTTT
The DNA here is from genome assembly GCF_029448725.1 of Salvelinus fontinalis. Taxonomy (NCBI): domain Eukaryota; kingdom Metazoa; phylum Chordata; class Actinopteri; order Salmoniformes; family Salmonidae; genus Salvelinus; species Salvelinus fontinalis. Next base: position 70,423,629 of record NC_074666.1, on the reverse strand, counting down.
TCTTTTTTTACAAACATTGGAGTAAAACAAGCTTTCTGATGGGTATGACAGTTGAAGTAAGCTCATGAGGTATTTATAAATTATATTCTTCAAGAATCAATGGGTACATATAGAAATAATTTATAAGTAAAAAATGAATGTAGCAACTAAGCATTCTAGTTTTAAATTAAGAAAAGCAGAGGTTTGTCAATCTGAACAAAGCATACTGCACACCCAAATTAGGTCAAAAAGAACTGTGTACAGTATATGGTTAATCCGACAAAATTCATGCACACCAGTTTTAATCTCTTAACAACTACTTTCTTCATATATTTATTTAGTCATTGAAAATCTGAATTACAAATGTGTATATAAAATCATTGAAGTCAAATTCTTGGGTTTACAGTAATCTAGTCTGTTTGGTTGATTCTTGTTGTTTCCTCTGGATTCTTCTTTTCCAAAATGATTTCCCTGTCAAAAACAGGTCAAGGTCAGTCATGGACAACAGTTTTTATGCTACATTTAACCCATTTGCTCACTGTAAGACAAACCTGAAGACCTGTGCCTGCTTCCGGAAATGTCTCAGTTTGTCAATTTCCTGAGCCAGTCTCCTCAAGTCATCTCCCTCAAGGGCCGGCAGGGTAGGTTCCTGTTGGAATCAGTTCACAATAGGTCCCTCAAACTTGAATATCTGTCTCTACTGTGTACTCATCCTTCGTACCCCTGACTGGTATGAGACAGGGAAAGCTGGTTCAGTGTTTGACTAATAGCACAGAGGCTATGACGCTCAGGTGTGTATACATGCGTACGTGTGTTTGTGTGTGCGTGTGTGTCTACTCACATCTCCATCCCTAAGGCCCGATTCCAACAGCCCACTGAGTTTGGTGTTTGGTGGGCCAGTTTCTTCAGAAAGTCATTGGCTGGGCTGTCAGAAGTGTAATAGAGGGTCATAGTGAGCGTCATCGTGTAATAGATTAAATGTACAAATCAATCAATGTACAAAGCCATCAATCATATAGTCAGACCTGTCTGTGCAGTTGAATGAGACAGTGTGAATAGTAATGTGGTTCCCTGTGGTCAGTCTCTCCGTCTCTTTCAGCACCAGGCTGCAGCTGGAATCTGGCTTCCCATCACTCAGCAGGTACAGGCCCACACTGTCCCCAAACCCACAGCCAGTCTGAGGAGTATACATACAGAGGTTATAACATGACAAGGAGCATACAAACAGAGGTTATAACATGACATATATAAACATAATTGGTTAACATGACATATGCCATGTACCAAGAACAGCAGGTACAGGACCACACTATCATCAAACCCTCACCCAGTCTGGGCAACATACATATGGAGGTTATAACATGACAGTTATTACTTAACTTCACTAGGGTAGGGGGCAGCATTGGGAATTTTGGATGAAAAGCATGCCCAAATTAAACTGCCTGCTACTCAGCCATAAAAGCTAGAATATGCATATAATTAGTAGATTTGGATAGAAAACACTCTGAAGTTTCTAAAACTGTTTGAATGATGTATGTGAGTATAACAGAACTAATATGGCAGGCAAAAACCTGAGAAAGAAAAAATCCAACCAGGAAGTGGGAAATCTGAGGTTTGTAGTTTTTCAACTCATTGCCTATCGAATGCACAGTGTCTATGGGTCATATTGCACTTCCCAAGGCTCCCACTAGATGCCAACAGTCTTTAGAACCTTGTTTGAGGCTTCTACTGTGAAGTGGGGGCGAATGAGTGGGGATTGAGTCAGAGGTCTGCCAGAGGCATGAGCTGACCACGCGCGTTCACGTGATAGTTAGCTTGCGTTCCATTGCAATTCTGCAGACAATTCTGCAGTTTCACTGGCTGTTGACGAGGTGGGACGCGTCCCACATACTCTAGTGAGGTTAAACCCGTCACCTGCAGGGCCTCCAGAGTGTTGGTTCCCCCATGGGTGTTGAGCTGATATGCCCACTGCACTGCGTCGCGGCATGCCTCCTCTGTAGGCTCCTGCAGTGCCAGACGCCACACCTTCACTCCCTCAGAGAACGCCAGCAGAGAGAACCTGGGACACAGTCAGAGAAGGGGTCTGGGGTTAGATATGACAATAACCAATGGGTGTGAGTGTAGCAGGGGTGAGATGGTTATATGAACATAATGAACTTAAGTTATAGTAGTAACAACCACAGAACTAGAATAAGATGTTATTTAAATTTCTACTGTCACCAATGCCTGTAATTTTCCTCTATGAAACAAG